>NW_010145451.1:0-18277 GCF_000699245.1 Pterocles gutturalis | reverse complement strand
GAAATTAAACACCTAAGAATAACATATCTAAGTCCAGGATCTAGGGTTTAGAGAAAGGTATCGCGACGTTTGTGATAAAAGTCTGACGCAGCAAGTAACTAATAATATTTTTTTAAAAAAAACAAAGTCTGACGCAGCAAGTAACTAATAATAATATTAAAAAAAAAAAAAAACCTTGCTAATGCAACTTACAGTTTTAATTTATTAAATAAAGTTAGTTTTCTTTATTTTTCATCCTAACACAACTTGAACCACGTAAATGTTCAACTGTCAGGGAACGCCAAGCTTTCTGGTTTCATAAACCAGACCTCCGAGCAGTGACATTATCACAAAGTAGCATGGTGGAAGGGATCCCTGCTGTTGCTTCTTGCCTGCATCTTCATGTTGCTGCACTGTAGGTGGTTTTCTCAGTTCACAATTCTTTATACCCTACATTCAAGTTTGCTAAAACTGATTGACCACAGGACATAGGTGAAGAGTTCAGTAAATGATTAAACTTATCTCTAACTTAATTTAATAAAGCTTTAAAGTCAAGGTTTATTTGCTTGAAGCTTCTGTTCTGTATACAAGTGAACATATTTTATTGCCATTTATGGGAATACTAACCAATGATGAATCAAAAGTCATTGTGTGATGCAGCATGAAGACGAAACTGCGGTTTCAATCCCCACTAATGCAGGATACACATCTTAATCTAGCAGTTGGCTTCGTGCAGGACAATAAGATGCTTTTGTCCTTGGTATAAGAGTCACTTTCTAGCTCCAGTAGTAGACGTTCAGCATTTCAATGCTGCTGATCATCTAAATGAGAGCACAAAGTGTCTGATTTCTCAGATCTTAATGCTTCATATGACAGGGAAGTGCCCAGAAGAATCTGCCTTTCCTTAACATAAATTATCTGTTTTCCAGTATTGTTTAAGAATATAGCCCAAACACAATTCCATTAAATCCTACAGGAACATTCAGTGGAGTTTAAAAATATTCTAAACTGTTAACAATCTGCCAGAGCCCTTCAAGTGTCAGCTCAGGTCTCAATTTGAGATTCAGATTGACTTCTGAAAATCATCTAGGCCATCTAACATGCTAGTTTAACAGGACTGTGGAAGAAATTCTTCCCTGTGGGCAGGATCTATGAGGTTTTAAGTGCAACTCAGGTCAACCGCAGTCAACTGCTCCATGAGCTAACTCCATGAGTTGGCTGCATCAAACATCCAGTCTGGTAAAGTTCTGCCGTATTTTGCTTTAGGATATTCTTGTACTATGACATTTGTGACACATCTATCTAGTTTCTCTTTTTTTATATATATAACTATGGTTTAGTTTTTTGGTATTTCTTGTCGCTGTTCACAATTTGATTCTGATGATGTTTTCAGTAAGTAGCTCTAGATGGAATAAAAGAAAACACACTTTTTGGAGGGTGCTAAATTTGTTGGTACAGTTCAATAGATTTCCTTGATAGAAAAGTAGCATACAAGACTAAAAAAAAGAATAAATGAAGTAACACCAGATGTGGAAGTGCCATGAGGAAGATGCTTAGGCAATTTTGAGATGGGATAATGCTTCTTGATTGTGTTCTTTGAGCTAGAAGGTGGCAATTAGATTTTCATGCACAGAAAAGTGTGAGACATCCTAATTAAACACCTTTTGGTGGAAGTCATCCTGGATAAACACAAACTGCTTGTAGTAGTTCTCAAATGTGTCACCTGTGAGGTTAGCACTAGAAAAGTCTCTTAGGTTTTTTTTAATTTATTTTTTTTAATTGAAAGGAAATTACAATTTGAATGTTGATTCAAATATGTACATTACTTACTAGGACAGTCAGACAAATACATTTTAATCATAGCTATAGGTCATGTGTAGAATCATAAACAGGGGAAAAATAAATTACAGGAAAATACAATGGATTCCCCCAGAGGATAAATCTTATGGACATAGGTGTTACTAGCACCTGACACTAATGTTTTGTGTGCCTTTGGCCAAATAATTTCACCTGTCTGCTTACACTTTCTTTTATACAGTAAATACTGTTAACAATATTTATTTCACAGTGGTTGTGAAAGTATATTAATACTTATGTAGCCATGACAATATGCTGTATTAGTTTGTAAACTGTGGGTTTTAAAATGAAAAATATTTTTTCACATATAAGTCCATATTTAAGATAGTATAGTGCAGAATTGTGAACCAGCTCCCTTACTTAAGATGTTAATGGTATACCTGAACCAGGGTAGGTTTTCTGTTTAGTCACAAGCATGCCCAGGAATGCACTGTACTGCCCAGAAGAAAAAGGTGGTGAATTGTCTGATATATGACATAGACATGACAATAGATGCTGAAGAGTAATAATGGCCAAAACAATGCATGGCTACTAGTGATCACTGAATCTAGACAAAGAATGTATCTGGTTATGAATTTCAGGATCTCACACAAAAAGGGCTTGAGGCAGCAGGGGTAAAATCTTGATGAAGACAGTGGAAGTCCTCACAGGACTTTTAGCAGGGTCAGGATTCCATTCTAAAAGAACAGTTCTTATGGAACTTGGTGACCTTGAGAGAGATATTCAAGCATTTGCTGAAATACTTACTATATTAATATGGTTCTTCTAATAGTTATCTCTGTGGGTGTATACTTATATACCTTGAGTGAACCTGTGCCTGGATGGGAAATGGTCACATTGACTAAAAGTGTTTTATGTTATAGGTTCAACAACTGTTGCATTTGAGAGCAAGGAAATGAAGGTGTATCTGAGTGTAAACTGATTGGAAGCATAAAAGTGCTGAGTTTCTGCCATGTTTAAAGGACATGGGAGGATATTACAGAGGTTAAATGGATTGAGGAAAGGTAGAAGACATCACTTTCAGAATTCACGTCTTACATTTTTGTCTACTTTTTATTTTTAAGTGTTTTTACATTACAATCTGAAAGAGTTTGCTGTTGGAGGGTAAGAAAATAGTAAAACCCATGTAGTGCTTTATAGAAGAGGAATTACTCACGAAGGACATGAATTTTTTTTTTAGAAAAACATCACCTGGCTATACTTGAAAGCTGTAACTTGAACCTGTCCAGTAGAGAGAGGAGGTTGGGAGCACAACACCTCTTTTAAAAGAGATTTGGGAAAGTTTAGAAGCAGCATGTTATTATGCTCTATTTAATAAGAAAGAAATGAAGGAGATTTGGGTATCTAGTTACCCCAGTGCAAAGCCAAGTGTAGGAGCAGTTGAGGCTTTGGTGTGTTTCCATCATGACACGTTATCTCTGGGAAGATAAAAAATGTTTTTACAATTTGCCAGTAGAAGGCCAATTTCCTTTGCACTCAGTTTTCTCGTAGATTCTCAGCTGAACACTTTTTATTTCTTTTGACTAGAATTACTTCCATTAGGGAAATGTTGCCTGAAAATAGCATGCAGTATTAATGTATCATTTGTTTCTGCTGTTGCCAACAGTAACATGTTTCCTTGGCTCTCACCCACTGACTCTTGATGAGATCAAGTTGATTATTCAGCAGCTATAGCCTACCACCTGCTCCACTTTTACTCCTTGACATGCAAAGCTGTTAATACACTATTTTGCCTTGTTAAAGCCACATTTGTTATTCAACTTTGTTTTTAAAAAGATATATATATTTTAAGAAGTGGATTCATTTTCTTAACGGACTTTTAATCAGTCAAATTCAGATTGATTCTCTTTTATATATCTGAGAACCTAGGAGAAGATGCTGGTTTTTGTTTTGTTTTCAAGTTCACGTTAGTGTTCTACTGTTCAAGCTCTGAATTTTATTATGAATTAAGTTGCATGTTTCATAGGTCCATTTCTGGAAATGCTACTGGAAACTTCAGTGCTGTCACAGTTTTATTATAAATCATTAACTACTTTGGACTTTATCATGCTGGTTTAGGTTATAAATGTGTCTTAATGAAACAGAACAATTTAGTCCTCTTCTACAGAGGAAGAGGTGGTAATGAGCTCTGTTCACTCTTGTTATTTCTTAAAAATCTGGATTTTGTTCTTCTTTATATAAATACCTATGCAATTCTGAGACAGTTTAAAGGTGTTCCTGATGATGTGTCCAAATGAGACAGCTGACTACCTCTTGGGCAGAGATTTTAAATTTCCATATTTATGTTCTTATTTTGGAATTATAACAACATTACATCTAAATGTCTTTGGTAGCACACAAAGCATGAGTAAATCTGGAACGCACTACACATCTTAACTGTAGTGTCACGTACCTAGTCATTCTCCAGTTATATAACATTATAATGTGTTGTTTGGTTGATTATATGATGAGGCAAAATGCAATGGCTGTTGCATCCCCTATTTGTTTAAAGATAACTGACTTCATTAGTGTTTTTCTTGTAGAAGTGATGCAAGACTGTATCAATATTTCCTTCTTCCTGTCCTTAGTAAGGAGGCGTTTACTTGATTTGTTCCTTTTCCTACTTTTGCCTTTGAAATTAGATAGCTACATGTGAATTTCAGTTGTGTCTATTCCCATTTGGATCCTAGTCAGATTTTAGTGGAACTGCTAGCAGGTATAAATTTTGAACAGCGAAGGGTGTTTTGTTTTTACTGGATAGTTGATGAGGAGATATTAAAGGACCTGTGAAGCAAGCTGAACTTATATTGTTGACATTTTAGAACACTTCTCTTGGAGTGGGTTAATTTTGATATTTCTAAAATAAATTTATGTTGTACTTATTTCTCTATAGTTTGCTAAAAATACATATACATTACAGTTGAAAAAGCAGGGTAATGCCTACTCAGTATACATGTCATCTTTTAATCATGCCTGTGAAGTTACTAGCTCAGCTGTGCAGTTTAAAAGAGTTTCCTAAGGCAGGCAGTGAACTGGAGCTGGTGATGTTAAGCAATTGGTGATTTGTCAGAGCAGTTGGCAATTTCAGTCTAGTGGTTTCAGCATGTGTCCTTCACTTGGAGCTTGTTTAAAAATATAACACTAATGTGACTTGCATTTAAGGCATATGAATTATTTGAGTGAAAATGTAATAAGCTCTAAGGGTTTGAAACCTCTGCAAATGAGGAAGATAAATTATATGTTAAAAGAAGGGGTCTTTTGCTGATTCTATACACTGCTCTAGCAAAATTTCACTATTAGATGTCAAGATGCATTTGGCAGACTATTTCTTCTGATAGTTTTTCTTCATGTCTTTATCTACTCTCTTGTCTACTGAAACATCTTTGGCAGTATCAAGCTGTCATAATATCGCCCAGCTTCTCAAAGGTCCTGGTTGCACGCATTCTAGAAATATACTCAGACTTGGGAACTGGGCCTCCTTCCCCCCTCCCTCTGCCCGTAAATGGGGAAAGTGTGTTGTGTCTCTACCTTGTGATGAGAACTTCCTGCATTCATTGTTGCTGTCTAGCAATAGTTGAACATAAGTGTTTTTACACTCATTCTGCAGCATATTAAGTTCATAGGATATTTCATACAAACCACATTTCATACATCATGGAATAGACTCAGTGTTCTAGTCATGGAAGACAATTTTGTGCTCCCTCTGTTCTTCATTGGGGCTGTATTTGATTTGTCCTGTTCTCCAGTACTCAGAATAAGTGCCCTCCAGCCATGTTTTTGCACCTGCAGTTCATTTATCCCATTGACTGCTTATTATGGTTTCTCTTCATCTGTTACCAATGGTCTTACTAATTAGGTGTCCTCGTTTCAGCTGGGACAGTGTTAACTTTCTTCACAGTAGCTAGTGTGAAGCTATGTTTTGGATTTGTGCTGAGAAGAAGGCTGATCACATACTGATGTTTATAGTCACTGCCAGGACAGTCAAGGACATGAGGTTTATGAACATTGGAGGCAGAGCTGAGGTGGAAACCAGTATGTTTTCAGACAGGTACTGACTGGTACGTGACAGCATCCCCCCTGCAACTTCCATAACTTGTGCAGTCACCTAGGTGCATGTCCAGCTGTACTGCCTTTCCAGTTTATATGTGTGATTTTTAGCTTATCTGTTTATTTATTTATTTGTTCTCCAGTGATGATTTTCAGTGGTCTATGTAGTTCCAGTGGTTCTGTGATTTGTTTTCAGGACAGAATCAAAAATTGTTTGACCTTAACTGTACATTTGACTACTTCTGAAGAACTTTAGATTCTTACTGAAACTTAACTGAGAATCCTACTATAGTATACTATATTGAAGAAGTACTGGCACTATGTCACTTTTGACTTTTCTCTTTGATAATTTGCTACCATTAGCAAAATTCTTAAATCCTCACAATACGAGAAAGGAAGAAAAGGAAGAGAAGAGCTCTTTCTAGTTCATTTTTCAGAGAAGGGCTGCTTTTATGTGGAATCATAGAATGGTTAGGGTTGGAAGGGTCCTTGAAGAGTTCCAACACCCCTGCCATGGGCAGGGACACCTTCCTCTAGACCAGGTTGCTCAAAGCCTCATCCAGCCTGGCCTTGAACACCTCCAGGGATGGGCCATCCACAGCTTCTCTGGGCAACCTGTGCCAGTGCCTCACCACCCTCACAATAAAGAATTTCTTCCTAATATCTAATATAAATCTGCCCTCTTTCAGCTTTAAACCATTACCCTTATGCTATCACTACACTCCCTGATGAGAGTGCCTCCCCATATCTCGTGTAGCCCCCTTTAAGTACTGGAAGGCTGCTATTAAGTGTCCCCGGAGCCTTCTCTTCTCCAGGCTGAACAACCCCAATTCTCTCAGCCTGTCTTCATACAGGAGATGCTCCAGTCCCCTGATCATATTCATGGCCTCATCTGGAACTGCTTGAAATAGGCCCATGTCCTTCCTGCGCTGAGGACCCCAGAACTGTACGCAGAACTCCAGGTGGGGTCTCACAAGAGCAGAGTAGAGGGGGAGAATCACCTCCCGCGACCTGCTGGTCATGCTTCTTTTGATGCAGCCCAGGATACGGTTGTATGTATTGAAGTGTCACTGTGCCAAATGATTTTTGGTTTTATCCTATTTGACTTTTCTTATGTGACAGTTTTTTCAGAGACCGGTGATTGCACATGACATTTTAGATGTCAAAAGCCACATGTGCGATGTATTCATTCATGGTCTCCCTATTTCGGTTTTTCCTTTTAAAATCAATATGATTATTCATGTCAGAAAGCGTTATCTTCACCTGCGGTGTTGTAATCTCAAGTACGCCAGTTCAAATTTGGCTTCCCATTGATTTCTGATCTTGTTATAGACCAGTGGCTTCATTTACTTTAAGTCTACTGCTTTGGAATTGGAAAACCACTACAAGTGTAAAATTTCTGTTGAGAATCAGCCTGATTCTTCCTTCACCCATTCACTCGTTTAATTAAACAACAGGAATAAAAATTGTCTTGCATCATAAGGAATGATTTTCACTACAGTTGTTAACAGCTACAGAAATCCTTTAAAGCCCTGTCTTCTAAATATATGGAAAGTGATAATATTTTTTTTTCCATTAGATTTCTTTTTAACCAACATGACAGCCTTGTGTTGGATGTGAGGTCATCTTGTTAGAAAAACTGATTAAGAGGGTCTGACATAGAATTACCATTCATGTGAATAAAGCAGAGGTGGCTTGAAATGCATTAGACAAGCACACAAAATATGTGATTTTCTGTTTATTGTTTAATGGAAGTTGAGTTTTGTAATCTGCAACTGGATTAGGAAAAATATAAATCTCACGAATTAGGTTGGTGGTAATGGTTAATAGTGGAAGATAAAGTCTGAGGTGTTATTTTGGATTGTGGTCCAGAGTATTGTAACATCAGCTTTTTTGAAAAAAAAATTGTGCTAACTGCTGATTAGATTAGATTGCATATAAGTTTAGGCCAGTAATTTATATGAAGAGTGTTTGGTAGGGCTCACAATACCAGCAGACCTCTAACAGACCCTTTTTCCTTATGAATATGACTCATCCGCTGCCTCAGATGACAGAAGTGAAACTGGTCCAGAGAGTAGAAGGGGAATGAATATATCACACAACGTCTGTGTTGAATATAGGACACCAATTATAAACATACTCTTTGTCTGTGACCTTATACACCTCAGCCATCCTCATTAACAGACTGTAGATCAGATTGCCATCGTGCAGCACAGCAGATGCCAGAGTGGGAGAGAGGCTGTGACTCTGCAGTGTAAATGCATGAAAGAAAACTATGCTGCAGATCAGCACAAAGCAAAAACCTACTGTTGGTCACCGGGAAAAAAAAAATCTGTGTAACTATTGAAATTCTCATTACAGTTATTCTTAGGATTATGGTATTTACATAATGGAATACAGCAGTGCATAGGATAACAGTTCTTATTTGAGGTAGGGAAGTATGAATTATCATGGAAACTTCTGTGCTACAGTGTAGTGATCCAAGTATTTTTAAAATAAAAAAAATATCTGGAAGAGTAGATCTTAAACCTTGGGGTTACAATTTAAATCAGCACAATTAGGTATGTGTTTGGTTCAATCTAAGACATACTTTCTGTCTGGGACCATCTTACCAAAACTAACATACCACAGCTTCATCAAGTCTAGATCAGATTTGTGCTGATAATTATTATGAATGCCCACTTGTGAGAAATGTCATGTAGAAAATATCTTCAGAACAGTTAGATGTAAAAAGGTAATCAGTCCCTATTAGCCCCTCCCATGCACCACTGGGAGTGTGGAAATAAAGATGAAGAAAAGTAAATCCATGTGTATTTATATGGGGGTTATGATCTTGCTTTGATTAGCACTTCCGAGCTCACTGTTTGGCTACTGACCTTCCAATTTGCAAGTGTTGCTAGTTTAAATCACACGCCCTTGGACCAAACTGGGTGATCTTTTTATACAGTATAGAGTAATAGGGTAATTCATGGGTATTTGACTCATTCACTACCAAGAGTTACTACAAAAAGAAAATAGTCCATGAAAGTAAAGACAGTAGAATCAAGGCAAAAGAAAATAGTTCTAATTTGGTTTAATACGGAACGTAACACCTTAGTGAGGTGAAAATGCAATTCTTGAAAATTCTGTCAGTCTGTGTTAAAGCTACAGTGAAGTAACAGTATCAGTCTTCCACTGATGCTTCAGACATCTTATCCCAGTCTGGCAAAATTTCCCCCTTGTATTTTTCTCTTGTAAGTTATGTCCAATTCATAATCATCTACAGAAGAACAATATTTGTATTTCAGATATAAAAACCGTGTTTGGAACTGCTGTTAAACATACTCCTTGTGGCTTTTACACTGTTAAAGCAAGAAGAGGATTGAATATTTGGATCATATTCCAAAATCAGGATTTGAAGTTCATTGTATGTTTCTACATTGTTCTATTTAAGCATGATATTGCTATATTCTCCCTGGGTATTTCTGTTCTTAAAATAACCTAAACATTAAATGGTTTCGATATTTTAGAAAGCTTTGTGAGGCTATTGATGTCTAATAACTCTAAGCTTACACATTTTATAATAGCTTAATATATCAAGGAGCAGTCAAATATTATTTTCAAGATAAAATACTTCAAGGAGAGTGAGAAGCATGAAAAAAAAGATTGATTTCATTGTACTGAATATAATTGTAATTGGGCCATTAGCTGACAGAATTCTTCCTGGCTAGGAACAGATAAAGATATGACATATGTGCACAAAAATGGAGGCTGGAAGATGAATAGGCCTTCTAGGGAGTTGATCTTTACAGATCAGATAAAGATTCTTCAGTCCTTTCTCTTGCAGTCAGCGCTACATCAAAGGCTGTCTTTCAGAGACAGTAACGTGCACTTGGAACCTGGGGACAAGACCTTCTAAAATGGACAGTTTTGAGATTGACAGGCAGGTAGGATTCGGGGTATTTTTGTGGTTTTTGTTTTGGTTTTGATTTGGTTTTGTGTAATTTTTTGTAAACCCTTTAAAAGTTAAAGAAAAGTTAATAGGCTGATTGAGTAAATAACACTTTTGTTTTTTTGTATCTTTGTTTCCCAATAGCTGTTTGTCTTTAACAAGTCTCTTTGAAAGATTTAAGGAACTGTTAATGCCAGGCTACCCTTGACTTCTTTTAAAGATGGATTAAAAATATGTATTTGTATTTATATTTGTTTCACCTAGCAACATTTATTAAACAAATGATTGTTTAACCACAGTGTTTTCAAGCACCTTAAATTTGACATCAGCTACTGTGCCAATGACACTGGCTAAATCTAGCATCATCCCTTTTGATCTCCTACTTAGAAGCACCATCTCACAGCTGTCGGGCATTCTCCAAAAGCATAGGACTAGATGCTACAGCATATTATTAGCTCTTGCAAACCTCTGTTCCTCACCATGTTTTCTCAATTAGTGTACTACTTCAGAGTAATTCAAGTATCACTGCCATAATCTGAGAATCTTTTTTCTCCAGCAGACTGTACAAAGTAGGATTTTTTTTAAAATACCTTGAAGTAAGTAAAAATGGTTATTACATTATAGTTTTTTTTTCCTTTTCCCCTTTTTAGTGGTGTTTTGTTTTTCATCCTCTCTGTCTAAAAAGATGTTAAACAGAGCTTCATTCAAGGCCTGAGAACATCTCACAGCTTTCATCTTCACAGCACTCTGATACAGAGGCATGGAGTCAGAAATTATTAAAGCCTAATATGCAGAAATACTGTTTTGCATGTTTGTTTCAGAACCATTTCTGCTTATTTTCTTACATATAAAAATACGAATCTCAACATTTTAGTGTTTGTTAGAGAAATCTCTAGGGAGCTGCAATGGGTCATGGTGTTAAAGAAGGAGTTACCTTATTACACCCTCACTGTAATGAGAGGGAAAATGGGAAATGTCAGGTGTCAGCCTGCTGTTGTGTTACTCCTCTCTGTTGGTGTTCTCCAGAGACTCCTCTATCAAAACAGGGAAGGCAAGACCTGACATTTGCATACCTCAAAAGGGAGCAGGCATGATTTCTTTGAGAGAGATGAAAAATTAGTCTCTGCTTTTGTCACAATAAAGGGCAGAGGTAACTTGAGTTTGTTTCGCAGTCTAGCTATCTTTGACCCAGGAGTCCTGACTTCTTACTCGTGTTCTTAACAAAGGCGTCACTGTGGGAGCGTGCGTGTCTCAGTCGTTAGACTCCATGTCTCTGTAGCAGTAGCGTTTCTCCTTGCACAGAAATGAGGAACTTGTCAGAACACCTTAGCTTCCTAAAATACTTTTTTTTTTTTTGTAATTTATTTTGAATACACTTCCCTTATGTTTCCTAAAAATACCAGAGGTATTACACAGTAGAGAATGATTCTGTGTTTTTCACACACAGACTTCCTACCAGTCAACCCATATCTTTTGACACAATTGCTTCTTGAAAATGATGTCCTTGTGTGATCTCTGTCCTTGTGATAGCCTGCACGTGAAAGTTGATAAAGTCTTCTGCTAGAGATGAGCTGGGTAATCAGAGGCCTGGCTCATGCTCATCGTGTGTTTTGGTTTGGTTGAGCCAAGGAGCACAGCCCTTTTCTTTGTTCATCATTGTAACTGGTTGCTTTTGCTTTCATACGAGTTTGACTGCTTTAACAACCTTTAACCTTATGAGATGTACGCATACCTCAAATGACAACTTCTGATTTTGGAAGCTATTTTAAGGTATAAAGAGCTGTTGAAATTGTGCATAGTGTTATTTAACAGGTTTTTTAGACACTTAGGATGGATTCTAACTTAAACCTGACTGAAAAATTCTTCAGGGAGAAGAAGTTGGTGGGGAATATTCTTTTGTTTTTCTCCATTTGAGACCAGCTCCGCCCCCCCCCCCCCAAAAAAAAAAAAAAAAAACCAAAACAAAAAAACCCAAAAAAACAGCCAACCAAACAAACCCAACCAAACAAAACCTTTTACTTTTTCAATTTGATTTTACCATTTCTGTTTTATAGCACAGTTTAGCTGAAGAAACGACCAACTTTTCATGAAGCTGAGGAATTTCAGGAGTGGCTGCAGTTTTTTCTGTGCAAAATTCGTAGTAATGTTAATGCTCAGTATATATTTTTCTTCTTAATCCATTTATCAGTTTGTGCATTTGGGTTCTACTGTCTGTTGTGGAAAACAAATGCAGTTCACTGGGTACGTTAAGGTAACGAAGCAGACTGTGAGGGAAATCTGAGGGCAGTGTTAACTGCCGCTATTTACATGTGTCGTAAGTGTCGTATCTTGCTTTGCTGCAATCTGGTGATACATGACTTAATCAGCTTGAAATCATTAGAGTATAGGCCAAATTTAGATGCAGAACTGACTCTAGTGAGTGAAGAATGTAGATGGAGAAAATTGTTCTTGTCTATTACCAGAAAACTGAAAATACTGCAGGTACCTGTGGTGTTTGCCCAGTACAGTCACAGGAGAGTTGTACTGTGCTTTTTCCCAGTGTAAAGCATCAAATTATATTCTAATTTTTCTTTTGTAAATGTGGTACTTGGCTGCTCCAGGGTACCTCCAGTTGGCAATGCTTGTAAGATGGGCGCCAGTAACTTTCTATTAGCTAAGAAACATTTGAGTTGACAAATAAACAAATGAGTGGGGACACTTATTTTCTGTCATACAAGTTTGTTGGGGTTTTTTGTTTATATAGGTGATTACAAATGAAAAAGAAAAAAAAAAGGTCTTTAGTTTTGCTTTGTGAAATTATCAACCTGGTAGTTGTTAGAAGGGGGATAGGGAGTTCCCACACGGGATCAGATGACAGAGCAGTTGCTATCCTGGATGGGGCTGAGGTGAGATCCTGGCACCACCATCTCTTCAATTCCAGCTTACGTGAACTTTCTGATCATATTCCTTTTGGTTCTTAGCAAGAACTGACAGTTAGTTCTACTGCAAATGTGACTCGGACCACCAGTTCATTTTGTGTAGGAACTGGTCTGAAAATTAGAAGGATCATCAGGCTTCCTGTGTGTTTATCGTTACACGGGAAAGCGTTTCCATCCTTAGTTATCTGGGGGTACAGCCAGACTGCTTCTGTTAAAAAGGGACAAGGATTCCCCAGAAATTGTTGTTAAAATTTTTATTGGGCTATAAAATAATTTAGTTCCCAAAGTAAGTCATTCAAGACGTAGCTGAGTCCACATGCGTTCACACCAGGTAGCTGCTGCTTCCACGTGAGCCTGCTGGCTCTCAGGATGGGAGCTTCTCTCCAGGGCTGCCAGCACTGGAGATGCTGTGTGCAGCTCAGCTGGAGAACACGTGTTATGCTTGGCAACTTCTATACGCAAAATTGCAGTAAACTTCTCATAAGCATGTACAAAGTTATTTTTCAAAGGCTTCTATTTTTGTATGAGGAGTGGCATGCCACTAGCGCAAAAGATGTGGCTGTACAAGACATTGACTTGAAAGAGCATCGTCGGATCATTCCTGTGTGCTGTGCTTTGCTTCCTGTGGGGCTGAGTGGACAAACGATTTCTTTCAAATTAAATGGGAAAAATGCCCTTTAGGAGCATGCTTGTCACTCTCCAACCGCTAATGTGTATTCACTCCATGGGACCAGACTACAGCTAGTCCAAATAACTGAGTTTTTATGGCTCCCTAATAGTCACAGGAGATGTCAGTGCTTCCTGTAATTGAAGCTAAATAATGTAATGATGGAATAAGTGTCCATAATACAGTGTTTTATGATTCTAATAAATACTTGTCATTGGATGGTAGATTAAATTAATACATATAAGGCAAGGTGGTGTGTGTAAGAAGAATTTTTAGAAGGATACTGATGGATTTTGAATTTAGCTAGGACTTCTTAAATGATGTTGGAATGAGGGTTAAGCTGTTTAATGCATGATTACAGTACTTAAGCAAATAATACAGAAAATAGCATTTTTGAAATTAGATGATCTTTACTCAGATACACATAATTTTCAAATAAGAGCAAAAAAGGGTAGATATGTAAAAATGGTATAAAGAAAACATGTATATGAAGAAATTAAAAAAGAAAGAATTTGCTATATGAAGAATCAGTAAAGACTAAAATGTATGTTCTCTCTTTCTTTGTCTTCAGCGCCTTGCTAAAGAAGCAGAGAAGTACCAAGCATCACACCAATGGAGGAATGAGTTTGGGGTAAGTTTCAGCTTTTCTGCTTTTAACCTTCTTGAATTTTTCCTCTTTGAAATGTTAATTGTATTCTTACAAACATGTTGTTTATATATCCACCACAGAAAGACTCATTGACTATAAATGAGCATTTTATTTTATTCAGTAAGCAGAGTCTCAGGCTGGGTGTCTAGAGAATAAAGTGGACTTTTCACTTCAGAAGCTCACAGGGAGCTTTGCAGACCCAGTGATGTAGCTCCGAGGTGTACCCAAGACATCTGTTTGTTTTGACATACAAGGAACAATTACAGAGAAGACATTTGAGTGACAGTTACTATAAGTTAAAAGTGTGCTACTCCAAGCACTGAAACACAGAATCATAGAAAATATTTTTACAACGTGTTTTTTGCTTATGTGGTGGAAAAAAGCAGGAAAAAGCTTGATATAGAAGGATTTGGCTATCTACATGACTGTCTATATTGCGAGTCACAGACTATTTTTTTTGAATCTTTTACCATACTCTAATCAGTGTCTTAGTGCTACTGGAAGAGACCCTAACCTGGTCAAACACTAAAATTCTTCAATCATTTCAGACTTTACTGAAAAACAAGTGAGATGATTGTAAAATGCTCAGCATTAATTCTTTATTACCGATCAAACCACATTAATATAGTGCTGCATGATTATAAGCCTGTTAATTTTAGGCTACAGTTCCCTGCTAAGTGTCAAAGTCATTTATTATGCCTTCATTACCTGTTCCTGCAGAAATAAAGGCAGATGGTGCTTTTATGTGATGCTGCTACAAACCTAGGCTGTGTTTGCATTTCCACTAGAATCATAGTGGCACAGGGATAAATGCACAATGGTTTTCTGTAACGTCCTTTCTGATCCAGTGTTCCTCAGACACTTGAATTCGGAGATCTGAAAACAAACAGACAAAAAAGCCCCTAAGGTCAGCCCAAATAATTCAGATAAGATTAACTGGCTTTTCGGAGTGCAAATAGTGTCTGGACACAGCCTGAATGCTTTTAAGTGTGCTCTCTGCACAGGCACAGCTTCCAATACACAGTAGAACACAGAATGCTTGTTCCGTAGGGATGCAATAATGAGAATGCTACAGCAAGCTTTTCTGCTAATCTGTCTCTCTTTTGAATAGAAAACAAAACCTGCAGGTTTGATAGACTCAGTGCAGAACAGTGTGAATATAGTCAGGTGTTCTTTCTAATCATTTTACCTTTTACTGTAGACACTGGCATCACATCAACAGCATCTTAGCTTTTGGTTTTCTTTTTTGCGCTTTACTTGCAGTAGAAGTCAGGCATTCCAGAGAGGCCTCTGGTCTTATCAGAATTCATTGCCAAGGAGAGATCTCAAACTAATTTTGAAACATGATTTTGTACTAATGTTGTGTCTCAGGCAAAGACTTTGGTCAGAATAAAATAATAATAATAAAAAAAATGCAGTTGGATTTATAATAAAGTAACTGCAAACCAAGCTTGTGCTTTAGTGTTTTGAATTTCGATGAACAATGTGCACCATATAATAACCTTGACATTAGGTTATGCAATTAAATTTCAAATAAATCTATTAAGCTTCTTATAATTTATTTTTTTCCATTTTTGCCAGAAGTAATCTTTCTTCTGGCCTACTTTTTAGAAAATGTCTGCTCAAATTAGTTTGCACACTGATCTTTCTGATAAACTTAATTTTCACTGGAAGATTCATTCTCCTAATGGCCGTGATGGAAAATAGAAAATATACTGTAAAACTGCGGATGAGAGTTCTTAAAGTATTTCTGACAGCATTGTGAATGGTCTTCATCATGCCGTACAAGGTTTGTTTCTTGTCCAGGATTTGGTTTTGCGTGGTGGAAACCCTTCCAGCAGCATCACACATGAGTCACTGTAGAAAGAAACTCTTTGGGCCAATCTATTTCTGCTCCTATGGTGATCGTGATCAGCAACATCTCTGACAATTCAGTTGCAGCTGAATAGTAGCCTCTGGAGTTTTAGGGAGAAAATATAACAAACCTTCCTTTTGGGGAGATATATATGGGCTGACTTCAGTGGAACAAATCCAAATGAGGAAGGGCAAAGAGGGCTGGTCCAGACAGAGCTACAAGGGATGCGTCAGCCAGAAGACTGCCAGAGTGCTTGTTCTAACAACTTATTCCAAATATTTTTATACACACATGCACAGACTGCAGTAAAAGAAGCGTGTAAGCATTAAAGATTTTATTTTTCAGGTTAGTATTGCAATATAATAAAAATTCGGCATCCTCAGATAAGGTCTTTAGCTAGTACCAAGGAATTTTTTTTTTTTTTATTTCAGCTAATAATTTTGTGTAAAAAAATGTCAGAACTGTCTAAAGGAGAGAATTCGCTTGCTTGTTGGAAAAAAAGTTGGGACTAAACCACTGACAGAAATATAGTTCCACATCTACTAAAATCCCCTTTCCTACAAATTGTAGCTGAATAAGAGTAGAATTTCTTCCAATATTTCTAGTACTATAGTACATTAAAATCCAGCTACTACTTCAAGAAGACCAAGCAAAGAAAAACAAAAGTGAAAATTTGAAGATTGGCTTTTTGACCAAAGTTCAAGAATTTTTAAATTTTATTTTAGTTTTGTCTGAAATTGTTCATGCTGATGAACACGAAAATTATCCATAAACACAGAAATCTCAGATTGATGTGAATTTGAACCTGGGAAGCTGTGGCCCAGCAACTTCTTGAACAGCAAATAACTGGTGTTAGCTAAAGTATTTTCTTATTCCTATGCTTCTGTCACCTTGTTTAGTTTTCTAATTATGCAGATTGACACTGGGGTCTATACATATTATTTTTATTAATAAATTAATGGCAGATGGATATGGAATGTCTCAAGAACAAAAATAAAAAGCTAAATTAGTAGAGCATGTATCTTACATATTTACCATTACGTTTTAGGTGACACAAACAAAGATAACAATGGATTCTGATATTTTACATTGATAATTGAATATCACTATAATTTTGGCAACTACTAATTAATTTACTAAAAAAATTCAAAATATTCAAATTCATTAAGAATCATAATTAAGAATACTGAATGTCTTCTGAATAAAAAGGACTTTTTTATTGATATTAGATTGTAACATGTTGTTTCCTGATTAAGTACAAAATAAATTAAAATATCTGAACTGCAGTTTACCTCTACACCCCTAAAATAACACTTACCTGTTAGAAAGCTATTAAGTCTTTAGAGAATATTTGTAAAGTTCATGAAGACAAATCCAAAACGCCTAGCTTCAGGAGGATGAAGAAATGCCGTTCTATGCTTCCTCCTCCATCAGTATTGCCCAATTCCCTAGCTGCATGTACAGCTGGAGAAATAAAACCTACTTTAATGTTTTTAGATTAATGAAGTTACAAATCAGAGGTAGAAACCAGCATTTCTAAAGGAAACAGCCTTGTCAGTTTGAATTTTCTTGTATGCTGCAGAGTGAAAGGGAGCTGGTTTTGACACTTGTGATGGTCCAATTATTTTTCTGGCATAGAGATGGAGGAAACAAATTGTAAGTGAATTGGAAGAAGGAGGGGAGAATTCTGTGTGAAATAATTGCTGTTATTCCCCAAATGGGTCTTCTACAATTACATTTGATACCACATTTGATTGCCTTGCAATGGTTGGTTAACTAAAGCAATTTTGTTTCCAGTTAGGTTGCAAAATTAATTGTACTTACACATGTATAAACATAAGGGATATCTCATTTGTATCTTAACAAGGGGAGTCTTTATAGATGGCCTATTAGCATCCACTTATTTATATGAAGACTGAAACTCAGACTTTTAGGAATTAATTATCACATTAAAATGCCACATGAAAAATCCTTTCAATATGCCTTATCTTTTAACCAATAGTGTCATTTTATCTTCTTCTGTGTAAATGATGGTTTCCTGAATCCTGGTGTTTCTGAGACAGCATTTGCTGTGATGGTAATGTGTGGGCTGGTGTTTATGTATCAACTAGGCTTAAAAGTAAAGACAGAAGGTCATGGACATTTTACTCTGGAATTATGATCTTTATTGATAGTACAAATATTGGCTGCGTAAAACTGTAGTGAAAAGTTGCTCAGCCCAGAAATTAAAGATTGTGATGGGTTAGCCCTTGGCTGGGGGCCAAACCACACACGCACTCACCCAATTCTCCCTCCCGGAGGACAGGGGAGAGAATTAAGGGGGTAAAGGAAAAAAGGCCTCGTGAGTTGAGATAAGAACGGTTTAGTAACTAAACTACAATCATATTGAAAATAA
>NW_010145450.1:3861-4069 GCF_000699245.1 Pterocles gutturalis | reverse complement strand
ACCGCACAGAGACGTGGGGAGGGCGGGTGGGCTGCAGAGACCAGCCCGGGATGCTCCGATACGGAGAGCCGGAGCCAGACGTGCACGAAACCCAGCCTGGCCAGGGTGACATGGGGGGAAAAATCAATGGCCATCGATCCGCGATGAAAAGTGGGAACGTGGCGCTGGCAGACCGCAGGCAGCTGGCATCCGACCGGTGCTGTGCAGG
>NW_010145450.1:0-3720 GCF_000699245.1 Pterocles gutturalis | reverse complement strand
ACACTGCTGGGGACCAGTGCCCTCACTGGGGACATGGCTGGGGTCACACTGCTGGGGACCAGTGTGTTCACCAGGGGGACACAGTTTGGGGTCACCACCCTGCAGCCTGCCAGGACAGACAGATGGACAGCCAGCCCCAGCCCAGCTCCAGGCTGTGTCAGCTTTTCATGTTTGGTTTTTCTTTAATCATCTGTGTTGGTCTAAGTATCTCTCAGCTTCGGGCTTTCTGAGCTCACTAATAATTGTTCCCAGATGAAAAGAAATAAAGACTCGGTCCCTCTCCCCCTTCCCCCCGCCCAAAAAAGAAAGGTCCGTAAAGAAGAGCTATAAAAATGGCTTGTTATCTCACCTAGTGCGGCTCAGACGGTATGTTATTGCTAATTGGGTCTAACATCCTTGTCTTGTTCTGCTCTCTGAAGCTAAATCAAGAAAGCACCACTGCTGTGAACTAATTATATCTCCGGACTGCAGACTCCAGCTTGTCTTCCCCTTTATCGAGTTAAAAAATGGTCACTAACCTTCATCTCTCACATCCCCAAGCACCAGGGCTGCTGAAAACCCACCACTCCCACCCGTGTCCCAGTCTGTCCTGAGAAAGACAGAAAGATGGAGCACGTGGCCCGGCCAAGGCTTTGTGCTGCTCCAGGACCCAGCCCCGAGCGAGAGCCCGGCTGTGCCCATCCCTGCGGCACCGGCACCCTCAGGTCCCCACACCATCAAGGCTTTATCCTACCCAGCTCGGAGGCTTTCCATGCTGCACACACCCCGAGAGCGGGCACCGCCACTTTCCCACCTTTCCCTCTTATTCCTAAATTTAATCTTCTTTCATGATGATTTTTTTAAATCCGAACGCTGGGCGGCATTCCCATGGCAGATGTGAGCAGATGTGAGCATCTGGGTCACGTGCGCGTGAACCCAGCGGAGCGGATGCTGCTCCAGTTCACCCATCTCAGCTCCCAGTCCCAACCCAGGACGGAGCCTGATGGTCCCATTAACACCAGTGCTCACCGCAGGTCCCACCACGGAGCAGTGGTACGGCGCTGCTGCCACGGCACAGACCCCAGCAGGTCACCGGGGAAAGAGAGGGGATAACCGGACCCCCAAAGGGCACCGAGCCGAGCGGCGGGGCTTTGGCACCGCAGCCATGCAGGATGGCCCCATCCCTCCCCGTCACAGCATGTCCCTCGGCGTGAGAAATTGAAGCAGAAATACAAAACTGGGGGTCAGAAACCCAAGAGCAATGCCACCGCGCCCAGCTCCGTCCCCCTGCCCCCGGGACCCGCGCAGACTTTCCAAAGGGAGAGCCAAGCTCCAGTTCTCTCCATGAGCCAAGAGCATCCCTTAAAAAATTGATACTTCCCTATTAATTAACCTGAACCACTTAAAACCGCCTTCAATTTGTCAGGTTGAACTGCCAGCTCCTCTCGGTAAATCAAACAGCGTGCGCAGAGCAAGGCTGGGTGTGAGGCGGCAGCGAAGGGAACGGGGCACCCTGCACCGTGCTCCCATCCGATCCCATCCCCCAAGAGCACCAACGGGGACATTCACACCCTGCAATTATCCAGGATGCAATACTACTAAATGCAACGGCTGGGCAGGCAGGCAGGCAGGTGCAGGCAGGGCAGCAGAGCACCCCACACCGTAGTGTTCCCGTCTCCCCCACATCCCCCTTGCACAACCGAGGCTGAATTTGAGAGCAGTATGAACATTTATCTCCAACAGCAAAATCTCCCCGCTGCAGGGTATTAAGGCTTTGGGTTCCCAGCGCCGCTGAGCCAGCCCTCGCCCCAGCCCCAGCCCAGCAGAGCTGACCCACAAGAGGCAGACGGCGAAAGCCTTGGGGAGCCCCAGACCCTGGGATGAGCCCCCTTCAGCAGGGTGAGGAGGGGGCTGCACACCCCGGTCCCATGCAGGGGGACAGGGACAGGACCCAGAGCTGCGTCCCCCCCCCGATGCCCCCTCCTCACCCAGCGCCAGCCCCTCTGAAACGCCTCCCCACGCTGGGGCTGTCCCCTGGCCCCTGCCCCGCACGGCTCGCCGTTTTGGGTTAAAACCCTGCCGGATTCTCTCTTTAGCGAAAGGAGTCCCAGGGGCTATAAAAATTCCCAGCAGGCTCCCGTCAGTCTCAGGTCATTAACTTTCTTTCATTGGGAGTTTGTTTACAGTCAGCCAGAAATAGAGGCGCCCGCGTCTGGACGGGGGCTGCCAGGATGGGGGGCTGCTGGCGCAGGAGGGCGCAGCACCCCAGGGCGCAGGGTCCAGGGCTCATTTCTCTTGGACCCCCCATTTCCCACCAGCCCAGCACCCCGACTGGCATGGCACAGCCTGCGGTGCCATTTGCCACGAAGCCACCGCAACCCTGCAAACGGACGAGGTCACCTTGTGCGCGTGCTTGGGCACGCTTGCGGTTCAGGTGGGATCTTTCCCAAGGAGGAGGAAGAGGAGGAGGAAGGCAGCTGGCTGGAGCTGCCCCCCAGGACCTGCCCTGCGCCCATCACCAAGCACGGACCCCATACCAGGACCTCTGCATTTGGAGACATGTCCCCATCCTGGCGCGCGCAGCCCCCCAGCATCCCTCATCTCACCACGACCCCCACCTCGGACCCCTGCCCAGGCACTGCAGCGATTTACCAGCGCGGAGGCGGAAAACGTGTGAACCCACCAGCTGCAACTCTAATAAAAACACAGGATCACACCGCTCCCGAGAACCACCACCCAGCAGAGCTCAGCTGAACTGGGCACCAGTTCAATATTTACCTCCCAGACCAGCAGAACACCCGGTGCTCTCTGCACGGGGGGCTGAGCGGGGAACCCCAGACCCCCCACCCTGGCACAGCAGGGATGCTCAGCACCAGCAGCCCCATGGATGCCCAGAGCTCAGTGGCATGGCCCCCCCATGCCCCATCCTGGGATGTGGAGGGGAGCTCCTGGGGGTACACAGCCACGAGCAGCGCAGCCAGGAGCCCAGCCCTGGTTTTAGTTTGCAGGACAGCTACAGGAATGGGGGATGCACGTGCCCAGCACACCGTCCGGCAGCACCCCAGACGAAGAGCTGAAACCCCAAACTCACGCACAGCGACTTCTGCTCTGCCAACCGTCCCTGGGGGAGCAGGGACCGGCCAAAAAATCCCAGCCTCGTCACTCCCGGTCCCCCACGTCTGTGGAAATATCTATATTTTAAACCATATACTCACCCAACCTGTAATCAGAGCAACACAAATAGCCCCTGCTTCCCATGTAAATTAAAAACACCCATTAGGCAGATTTCAAAAGATGTCAGTAGGCTTATAATTATACACGACATCCTTCCGAGATAAAAGCGATTACCGGGGATGCAAATCACTTAGCAACCAATCAGTGCCCCCAGAGTGCAAAGCACTGACCAGCCATCCATTTTCGCCTCGTCCTTTTATTCCCTGCACCGAGCAAATACAAACACAGATAAAGAGAGGCACAATAGCTCTTGACACGCAAATAGGTTATTAAATCCAGCTTTAGCCGTCTCACTCGAGGGAGAAAAGCAATTCTCAGGCAGGCAGGAGGTAATAAAACAGGGCTTTTGTGTTCCTGGCTCCCATTCTCACCCCTGCGCCAGCTTTGCTGCATTAGCTGATAGGCATCGCGCTTTGATTGAATTACCTTTCATGAATATTAGCTTTTTGAGGAATGCGCAGGCAGGAGAGAAAGAAGAAATGTCTTATTTTTGCATGCATGCACCCG
>NW_010145449.1:0-6314 GCF_000699245.1 Pterocles gutturalis | reverse complement strand
GTGGTGGTCCTGACACCAAGACACAAGGTCATCAAAGCAAAGGGAACAGACCTCTAGGAAGCAGGCTTCATTACTTATGCTGCCCATCGGGTACATTTGCTTCCAGCTGCCACCTCAGCTTGCGAAACTCTGATTCCATATCTGCTCAACATACAACAAGACCTACAGATCAAAGTGCAGGCTCAGCAAGTGCAGAGCTTCTTTTGCTTTTAACCAAAGAACCACACAAATAAAAGGTCTTGCAATGCTCAGAGCCTTGGTCACCAGTGCAGTCTGTTTTAATAAGTTATCCTATAATAGCTATAAAAAAGAAAATGCAAGATCATTGTAGATTCAACCACAGAAGTTCTACCATAAAATTGACCCATACTATTATATGAATAAGCATTCTCACTTAAAAATACTTAAGTATGCTCTGTCTTGTGATACACTCCAGTTTATCTTTCTTACACTGCAATGATTCACTACTCTTTCTCCTTTGATCACAAAGGCCTTGTCCTACACAAAGTACAGAGGCTTTGAAATATCTATGGGACTGCAAGAGCATTATAAAGGAAACCATGCTTGCTCAGTCTCAAGCACACCACATTTAGTTTTTCCTCTGAAGTTAAATTTCAGTGTCGCAAGATGCCTACAGTGGTGGAAGAAACACAACTGACTTCAGGAGAACACAGACTGCACTCCATACCAAAAGCCTGCGCTTCTAGATTGGCAATGAAATAACACTGGTGACCTGCAAGTGCCACGTTTGAACCTGCATTTGAAGAACACTTGGTCCAACATCAATCTCCTCAAGGAAAACCTCACCTACTACAGACACACTAAGCCAGTGCACCAGCCAATACACAGTCCCAGTACTTACTTGAAACCTAGAATTAAGGTCTTAAAGATCTAGAGACTTAATTATGATTTGGAATTTAATTAACTTTAAGCAGCCAGTCACATCTGAAGTCAATGGGTCCCCTTGTTTTCAGGCTGACATTTTCATCGATTTGAAATCATAAGTTAAATTTCTGGGAAATTTTAAGAGCCTAGGCACATATAACCTTTCCAGAACAGGTATGTCAGGGTCAGAACAGACCCCCACTTACACCAAAAACACCTTCAGCAGAGTATGACAACCATGAATATGGGCTATAATTTCACCCTAAACTGAAGGGACCAGCTCCATAATGGTCACAAACTGCTATTTCTGTCACAGGAAGGTCACAGATTTCTCCAGAATAATTCTCCTACCTATGGTGAGCAGGCCTCGCAGAAAAATCATGTGAAGATTCAGAGTAGTTGGAATAACCAGTCCAGCTGCAAAGCAAATATTCGCCATGTGGAAAACCAGATGATGAATCTCTTTCCAGTTTTCACATGCAGTCTCATTGAAAGGCACAAGGGTGGCATTTTTTAAGTCTGGAATAAAACCTAGTGGAGTAACAGTGAGCGGGCTCATTGCTGTAGAATTCATCTTGGAGACCCCTGCAATGAGAGAGAGAAAAAAAAATTACTCTGCATTAAACTGAAATATATTAGACATACACATGGATTTTAGGGCTATTTTCTCTCTTCCCAGGTTATATTTCGCCTTATCATCCATGGAAAAAATCTACACATGCTTTAAAAGGGTAAGCTAGATCTATATAGTTCAGTAACACTTTACTATCTCTTTCACCTAAGTGCTAGGCTTAAAGAATGGTTCATTTCAACATTTAGACTGTATGCACATGAACAACACTGTCTGAACACGACTGCCATCGCTCAGTGAAACATCCTATGCATTCTTCCTAGTCCTACACAAATGAAAATCACATTTTGGTCTACCGTTTATTGAACAGGTCCACAATCTTAGGCAAAGTATATACTTAAGAGAACTTAACAACCTAGATGAAAACGAAAGAAAAAAAGAAAAAAGTTTTATGTAGTTTAAGTCTCCTTTATGGCATACAAAGCTGTTCTTCTAAATAAGGAATGGAAGGTCTTAAAGGAAGAGCACATGCTGTTTGTCTGATTAAAAAAAGCCAACAAACCATACAAAAATCAAAACCAAAGACAGTCCCAACTTTTGGCTTTCTTGTGGGATCATTTGGAGGTCTCCTAAGCCACATATCATCTTGCACACATTAACCAGAGTAGGCAAAAAAAATCCCAAACCACTTTTCAGAACAGTAAAAAAAAAAAAACCTAGCATCTCTCCTCCTAGCTAGATGCTACCAAATCAGAGAGGGAAATCTCCAGACTGTGCCAGTCTTTCAGGGAAATCACTTGGTCCACCTGGTATGAGCAAGCTTGCAAGACCATTGGTTGTCTGTGGAACTTCTGGAGAAAATAGGACAGTTAAAAAAGCTGATTTCTAATCTAAAAAGACATAGGGTTTTGTTGTTGTTGTTGTTGTTATAATGTCTAGCATATTTTCCTTTCACACCAATCAAAAGGGAAAAAAATATATCTGTGGGCAAATATCTTCCTAATCCAAAGTAAAAAATTCCTATTAAAAACAAACTACAAAGAGAAATTGGAAGATTTCAAGACATTACCTTTAAAAAATCTTAAAAGCAGGTCTCTCTAGGGAACTGCAGTAAGGGTCACAAGCACTCCAGAAGGTGTTCTCAACCCAGAGCAGTTTCCAGCTGGAGGAACACGACTGTTCCTAAACAGGCTGTGAGAAGGACAGGAGAACCCTGCTTCCAGTAGGGCACATATGGTCCCCCACTCCACAGCAGTATGAGATTCTATGGAGCTCTGCTTGAGTCTTGTTAATAAAATAGCTATCATTGAGCATCACTGAGCAAACAGGCTCCACAACGCGCAACATGGTGGGATTTGTGTTCAAGTAAGTTCTGCAGAGGCAGTGCCTGTCCCTGCTGTGCGCACCCCCTAACTGCCATGTCATTCATCTGCTCAGCACACTCCTGAGTCACGGTTAGCACACTCACTATTTCCTGCAGACCGGAACACTCTCACCATTTCACTGCTATTTGAAAGCACTTCTTGGGTTGTGAAGTAATTCTGAGTTGCTTCAGTTTCATACATTCTTTTTATTATTTCCCCCCCCCAATCAACTTGTGTACAAGGCCTAAGCAAGCTCAATTTCTTAAATTAATCAGTCTTTTATACCCATTTTTAAAGCAGTGGGAAGAAAGAAATCAGGAAGAAAATATCAAACCTCTGATAGTTCCTCTCTGATGCTCAGAGCCTGGCACAGCTAAGGCATGCTACAGAACATGCAGAGGCATTCTGCAGGATCCAACGCTAGCACAGACATAGTGCTACCCATATTGGCACAGAAATTATTTTCAAAGAAAAAAGGGTATCTATTTCTTACCAAAATACATAATTCACTTATTTCTTCAGAGCTCACTTTCCTCTTTTCATTCCTACACCAGTTATTCACAAAGGTTAATTAAAATGTGGGGTTTTTTTGCCATAAACAAATTCTGCACTAAATTGTTACCAATAATCACAGTGCCCTAACAAATTCACAGTCCAGGTATCATACAAGCACCGTCCAAACATGCTCCTACTTTCTTCCAGCTCTTTCGCACAAATTCAGCAACAAGAGCCACGAGAACATTTCCACTGTCCTGACAAAGCCGTTCGTGCGCAGAGCCAAAGTGTGAGCTGGTACCAGGCTGCAGGACTGTTGTTCTGGTGCGCTCGTAAACAGAAGATAATTGCTAACTCTGGGTAACTGTGTTTGTGCTCATCTTGGACACCTCTCATCACGGTGCTCCTGTTGTTTTCAAACAACATAACTCCCTACGCTGGAACAGCAGGATCTGTTTTGCAAAAAGTTATCAGCTGTGTTTCTCTCTACATTTGGTCTTTCACTGCCTGCTCGCCCGCCAACAAAAGCACCGCTCCATGCACCATCATATGGGAACAGAACCAGACTACTGAACCCACACGCCTATGCAGAACCAGCCAGAAGCCCATCAACTCATCTCAAGATCAAAACAGGCTGCAAGAGGTAACTTGAGCTACATCTGGTTACAAACTGACAAAGCTTTCCAGATGCTTAATTTTTTATTTTAATAGCAAAATTTTGTACTGTATTGCTGGGAGAACAGAGGCCACCTTACTCTTTAAAACTTGGCCGCAAAACATGACACATTTGACGACTGGAAACCCAACAAGCCAAATCAACTATACAGCACGTGACAATCTCATTTTCCTCACAACTCTGCCAAAACACCGCTCCCCTCATCAGCCACAGCTATTGATGCCACAACCCACAAGCTATAAACTGCCATAACGGGAAGATGTTTCTCCAAAAAGTCGTTTAAAGTCTTTGACAATAATGCCTCCACAGTTGTGACAACAGGATGTTCCCTGCTTTTGGAAGTCTGGGCCACCTACTTCGTTGCCCAAATTAGAACCTAGGAACCTAAATATAGCCACCAACATTTTTTAATAAGCTTTTTCTTTAATACCTTGAAGTCCTTATATGAATAATTTTGAACTACTCACAAACACTGCAGCACCACTAATGTACTGGAAAACAGCAGAAAGCTGCAAAACTTCTCTGTCAAGGTGGTATTTTAAAGCTGGCAGATGTAGATTGATACTATCTGCAAAATGACACAAGGACAGATTGCGACACTGGCTCTGAAGGAGAGCTGCCCATGAATTTCAACTAGGGAGCCTCTTCAAGAGCCAACAAAAATGCAGGCAGGCAGAGCTACAAGCTCTAACCTAAAACGTCTGTACACAGGTAACACCAGAAAGACAAATATTCAAAATAATAACTCCATAACTTTGATTTCCAATTCCTTACTCCTAACATCTACTGTTGTCAAATAGTATTGAAGAATCTGTTGTTGAAAATCTGTTGTTCAACAGATGAACAAGCAATTGTCATTTCCTACCCTCTGCTATCTCAGAGATTCAAAAATTAATTTTGGAAATACAGAATCAGGCCTTTAAAATTTTAATTTAGGGCCATGTATGCTAACGATTAATGATTTGAAGACTTATGCTTAAGTCTTTAATATACAAAGACATGTATTAATATCAGAAGTTACAAACACAACCAACATGGTCAAATAATTTTGGAAAAATTAGGGAAAGTGTCGACTGAAATGTATGCTTTATAGGAGCATAAGACAGCTAAAATAATATTTTTAATATCCAGTAATTTTTCCTTCATATGGATTTATATTTACCAAACTAAGAGTTTGAAGACTCAGCTAAACAAAAACCCGAGTAATTTGTTGTCCAAACAGGAAAAAACAAAAGAAAACAACCCAAATATTAAAAAACCCTCCACTCAGTGACACTTTAACATTAAATCTATCAGAAATCAGTGTAGTTAAGACCAAAGCCCAGTTAATTTTTTTTCTGCATTAATTTGATAGAGAGTTATAAAATAATAGATCACGTTTTTAGCTCTGAAAATACAAATTCTCAGAATGTAAATGAGATGAGCTTACTCTAGGATTTTTCTATGCTTAGGACATCTTTATACAAGAGGCCAAACTTCTGAAAGCCATTCCCAAAAATATTTGGTCCCTAAATCTTCAGACACAAAGATGCCTTTTAAAAAAATGGGGTTCTTACGGATACCTACACAACACTCAGAGAAGACAGACGTAGCAGAGAAGTGTAAAGTAGTTGGTTCTAGTGGGAGAACAGGTCAGCCAAGCTGATATGGTAGAGTGCACAGCGCCCCACTCACATCATCATCCACTTTATCGAGATTATTCATATCCCACAGCTTTACTGTTCAACAGTATTTGAGTGAGCTTCTTAAACTTTTGCTTGAGTATGTTTGTGCAACTTTACAGTCCATCATTTATGTAAACGGATTTTTTTGAATCTAAAAAACTTTTAAAAATAAAGAAATCAAGCTTTTTTAAAAAAAATCATATCTGCAGAACTTTAACTACTTTTCTATGGTCCTGTAGCACAAAAGCTGCAGAGTATTTAGACAATCAATTCTTTTGCTTTTGTGAGCTGAAGACAAACTATTAGTGAGAGCATAATTAAGTTAATTACAGTTTAAGTTACAATTTCCTTTTTATAATGAAATAGGAGTGAAAGGGAAAGTGGTATAAGAAAAGATGTATTCCCATATGCTTTTTGGGGCAAGTTCATTTCCATTAACCACAGAAATTTACTAGTCTCATTCTACACTTTATTCTAGAGAAAATTTAACGTTTTCATTTTGCACAGTTAAGAAAAATATCCATACCGTGACAAACACTCTTACATACGCTCAACATGAGCACAGCTGCGCCATGGCACCAGAAGTCGGGTCACTGCCTCCGAGCGGGCTCTCGGGGTGACCCCACCGCGCACAGACGCGCAGAACACCCGGGCCGAGG
>NW_010145448.1:72749-75605 GCF_000699245.1 Pterocles gutturalis | reverse complement strand
CGGCACCTCCGCGCTTCACGGGAAACACACGTGAGACAAGTTTTTACTAGAAATCTATTTTTCGTGCTATTTTAAGCTCCAGAGGTCAACGCGTACCTGTTTTCGTCCTCCCTCAATTTGACCAAACAGAACATGAATAAAAATAACAATTAAAATCACTCTCAGGCTCCAGAATACCGATTAAAACCCGATTTAAAGTGCTAACTTACTCCCAAACCTTAACAATTAGAGTACTTTACTTGATATGACCCATTTGGGAGTTTCAGAGTTTTGATTTTATCCCTTTCCAGAGTCTCCTTCAAATCAAGGCTTGTCAAAGGAACTAGGAAAAACAGTTTTGTTTCTTCCTTTCAAGAAAACCTTCCCTCTCTCCCTAAGTAACAGCAGCGAGGCTCACAGGGCAGGGCAAGGCAGGCAGCACTTCCCAACTGCCCCTTTGGCAGCGTGGAAAGAAAAGGAGCACGGAGCTCGCACAGGGCAGTATGTCAGCGACCGTCCGCCAGCACGCTGGCGATGGGAGGAGGACTGGTATAGCAATTAGCGGACCCTGCACCCAATTTCTTTTCCCTTCGATCCAAGTCAGCGTGCTGGCTGAAGGAAGGACATCCTGTGATGATGGCATACAATGTCCTGTTTGTTTATTATTAAGAGCCTTCCTGCTTCTCATTACAAAACAACCAGATGCCTTACTTCCTTCAGTGGTCCTGTCTCTTCAGCGAGGCGTCCTCAGGCTCAGAGGAATGGTGATGCACAATTCCATTTATAGCCATCTACAGCCCAGCGTGAACACTAGCTGCTTCACTGCGAAGCAACTCTACTACTTTTCCTTCTTCTCGCAAGGCGGCGAGTGTATTTCTCATCGCTTTACTGGCACTTTACATGGCAGCTAGTTTCACATTCTTCTAAACACACACGCATTTATATTTTGATCTGGGTGTTATGTATTTCTTCACAGGCAAAAGGAAGAAAGAGGGGGGAAAAAAGCACTTTTTACGCAACTGGGTGCCTGTCTGTTTCTCTGATGGGTGTACACACATCCCTTTCCCTCAACCTGCTCCTCCTCTCTCTGATAAAAAGACTTGTGGAAAGGATTACTTGCCATTTTCGGTTTGCGATGCTGAGAATAGTATGTCTGTGTAAAGACCTTCCGTATGCGCCAACACAGGAGGGCTCGTGGCAACAGACATAACTAGGGCAACTCCTTGCAAGTAAGTGTCCTGGCTTAACTTCCACCACGGCGTAATTCCACAAGAGAGGTGGCCGGAGCACTGGGCTGAAGGATACAAATGTAATTGGATATACCCAGTTAAACCGAGGCACATCCAAAATGAGGTCTAGGAAGGCTCTGAAGTAGGAAGAACCATTCATTAAAGGAGAGAAATCCGGCCTACTTGATTGGGTTAATTAACTGATGCTGAGTCACACCGCATAGAACAGAAAAACAATGTAGTCATACTGAAGGTGATTATTTTACCGAAAAATAGTCTCACTCTGAGAGGCAGCTGTTTCAGAGCTTTTCACTTCCCTGTTAGCTTGAAAGAAAAAAAAAAAAAAAGGGGGGGGGGGGGGGCAAGAAAAAAGGGTTGATGTGTTTCCTTCAGGGGCTGATCTTCTTAACGTGAAGGAGAGCAGGAGAAAAGCAAATCTGCCTTTCAAGGAACTGAGAATGCTTTTGGGCTGGAGAAGAAGAGGAAGCAGAGATTAGATCAAATCAGATGAAGTGAAATATTTGTCAGGACGACAGGAGGATGCCAATATCCCAGGTCAGTGGAGCTCTTTCCCCGGACTCTGGCAAGGCAAGTACAGCCTATGAAGCCTACAGACTTCAAATTAACTCCGTGGCACACTCCAAGGCTATCCTGAAATTAGCTCCAGGTGTCTCAGTGGAGCTGAGCCCAGAACTACCAGAGTGCAGGAGAAGGGATTTCACTGACATGCAGGTCTAGCCTAACAGTACCTGGAATAAAACTAAGTTTATCAAGAAAGAAGAGACAAACAAATTGTTAAGATTGTGTACTAAAGTAAGAATCACAAAGGAAACTCTGCCATTAAAGAAATATATAGACTGACCTTCTGACCTTCCTCCTTAATAGAGAAACATAAAAAGACGCCCTGTTCAACCATCAGTTTTCTGGTCTTTTATAGAAATCTTTCATACCAGTAGCTGCTATTGTCTGGAATGTGCAATCTCAAAATGTTGTTCATTTCAAAAAGAACATTTTTAGTCATATTTTCATTTTTTCCTTCTCGCTCATAGAAAACCTCAATTACTGTATTAATCAGCATTTCTCAGGCAGCTCTCTCTGCAGCAGCTTTCAGCCTGGCAACAAATCATGAATGGCCCTAACAGCTCTGATCTCAGAAATCCCCATCCATTTCCTTTGATGCTATCACCACTTCAGCTCAACAACGAGCCTGCGCAACTCAGCCTCAGCTGCTGCTGCTGCTGCTGTTCTCCCTGTGCCTGCGAGAGCTGTAGTTGTAAGGGGAAGAAGGAGGGAAAATAGATGAAACTTCTTTAGAAAGTTGGAGGGGAGATAAAATGCACACAAGAGATTAAAGCAGAGTCTCATTTTTACATCCTCCCCTTCCCCTTACCCAAACAAGGTCAGTGACAGATTGACCACATCAAGAGTAACTACCAGACCCACCCCCATTTCCCACTTCCTGCATGTAGGCATCCTTGTGCTGGTAAACATTTGGGGACCAGTTGTGGTCATTACTCGGAGAAGGTACATGATGTAGTTGCACAACTGCACATCTTTTAAAAGCCAACTGAGAAATCAAATTCAAAGAAGAACTTGCTTTCAAGTTCTGCTGAGATACACTTGTATTTTGGGGCCACATTTCTGAAAA
>NW_010145448.1:67548-72734 GCF_000699245.1 Pterocles gutturalis | reverse complement strand
AAGAGAGAGCCCCAACACACTCTAGTGACTGTGCAACAGGAAAAGTTACAGCCTTCTTCTCACAGACCGGCCTGACCTTAGCAAAACACAGCCTATAGGCTTCAGATACGATCTCAGAGGATTTGTATGCCCTAGACGAAGTCAGCAGGGTATTGCCTATAAGGGGAAAAATTAAAATTGCACTTGAATCTACATGAAGATTTTTGCAAGGGCATTTGGGGTGGTGTACATTGTAGCCAGGAGGCTTTTGAATTAGCACACGCAGCTTTCAGGGACTGCCTTTAATTACAGAGCACCCTGGTCATTGCCTCGCAGCACTTCCAAATGCCTTTACATTTATTTTTGTCTTGGCTATGCAATACCAAGAGTAGATCTTCTGGCTGCACTCTCAGCTACAGCCTAGTGCAAGCCTTACCATCTCTTGTGAGTCAATGTTCTTTTATCGTCTCAAGAATTTTTCCTTAAAAAGAGAAAAAAAGGAGTCAAACTAAAATACCATATCCCTTTTGTTTCCAGCTAGGCCTTATTAAAATACTGCTCAGATGACTTATGAATAAGCCAAAACAACCCTCCTCCAATGGAAAAAACATTCTTGCAGCACACAGAAGAGAGAACTAAGCTTCAGCCATTTCCTCCTGTTGAGGCTTGAGTTTGAGCTGAGGTTGGCTGGGCCTGCTATCAGGAGGGCAAGAAGTCACTATGAGAAGCTGGGCTTCTCTTCGCTGCGAACACAGCTGAGCAACAGAGAAAAAACAATCTGAAGCCACTTGTTCTTGTTTCCCAGGAAGCAAGCTGGGGTGAAGGTATTGAGAAAGCAGCAGCAGAGGCTTTGTCACTGCACTTCTTTTTTTTCATTGTGGGAAAAGGAGCCAGACTTCGGGGCCTGGACTAAAATGTAAGGAGTCATCTCCTTGTCCCATATAAGAAGGGAGATGCCTCACAGCAAAGACTACAGATGTTCCCCTCTTGGTTACCATCAGCCTTCCCATCATGCTTCTGAGCGACGGTGGTCTTGGCAAAGGTAGGGATGATCACCAGGAGCCCATACGACAATGCTTGTATTGTCTTTGCGTGTTTCTACCAACCCAAGCTTATACCAGACAAGAAGAACTAAGCACAAAAATCAACCTTCTATATCTCAAACATGGACTTTTGAATATTCTGTCCATAGCAACTGAATCTGAGGAAAAATGAATGAAAACAGGCCAACCCATTCCAACCACTTTCCAACCGTAGTGGTGACAGAGGACTGAAAAAAACATTTAAAACAGGCTGATGTCCAGATTGTTATGGAGGAGGGATGGGATGGTATACATAGATTAGAAGGCTTACTCCTGTGAATATTTCAAAAACATGAGCCCAACAACAAGCCCACAAAAATCTGAAATAACAAAGCCACCTCAGAATTCATTGCATTAATTCAACTTTCATGGCTCTTCCCAACCTGGCAGTCAGGACGCTTTTTGGGGTATTTTCTCCTCAACCTGAACCATGGTGAAACTTCAAACTCTCTTCCTGCACAATTAATCTTTTATTTCAGATACTCTCCAGGCTGTCCAGTCTTGTGGAGCTGATGAACACAGCAAAAGGAGGGTGAGATCCATGGGTGGAACCACGGCACTTTTCTCAGACAAAGAACTGGCCACAGAGCGCATTTCAAAACAGATTAACAAAAACAACAGCTACACACCATGACAAAGCACATACGGTGGAAAAGAAAATATTTACCCAGAGATTATCACAGATCCAGCAATGTGACTACCCTGCATCTAGGACCAAAGGATTCGAAATAGTGACTGTAAGTTTAGAGCTGATTAGGGAATCTGGCAGGGGTGGGCTGAAGGACCACTTTTTAAGCTTCTAAGAGTACAGTTGTCATTCCTCCACCTTTCCTACCCCACGGTGGTGAAATAACAGTCTTTTCATACCTGTGTGTTGGCTGGGGGAGGGAAGAATTCCTCTGCTATTAAACACAACTTCTCATTAAATAGTTGACACCTTATCCTTCTTTAAATGTTGTAATGTTTACTTTGCAAAACCCAGGAAAGCTTTTAAAATACAGATAGCAGAGAGATTCTTAAGCTGGGTGTCCTTGCTTATCTGCTCTTTATCAACCAGCTATTGTTCCTGGAGGAGCTCGTTGGGGAAGGTGGAGCAAAGGGGGTTAATGTTCAATAGGTATCTATCAGTTCCCCTGAAGGAAAAGTGCTGCTGACAGAAGAGCAACACTGGCCTCTCAGCTACTTCCTGCAGAATGTGACAAACCAGAGAGAAAAAACGAGGGCTGCAGCTACTTCTTTTTTTCTTCTTTTTTTTCCCCCTCCCTCTCCCAAAACAACTAGTTTTAAGAAAGACATTGTTCCTTAGGAGAGATAATCCTACAATAGGGAGTCCATTAGAGGTATTAAAGCATTGGAATCGCCTGATCTACAAGAAGGGCTCTGTCCTGACAATAGACAATTAAAGCTGATAAATCTGCACTACTTGTTGCCGTTCTAATTCCTCGTAATTGTATGCTACTTGTCCCTGCCTCCTGCGTCCAGGGATGAAGCATGCTTCTTTAATCTCCAGAGTACCTGACCTAGTTCCTATGTGGTCTTTTCAGGACCTGTTTTCTTCCCATCTGGACTTCTTCCCTCCTACTCTCCTTTCCTGCTTCCCTCCCCTAAGCATTAAGAAGAGGTTACGATAGAGGGCACAGAAAACACGAGAGCACAGCACTCGGATCAATAATTCTGGAGCCCCAGACAATGCACTAATCTGCAATAACAGCTAATCATGCTCAATTTGGCACACCAGTGATTAAACTGTACTTTTCATTAGGCTCAACAAGTAGAGCAGACGCACACTGACAATTCAAACTGCCCTATCAGTAAGAGCTGCCAAACTTGTGTGCACTTCTGCGTTTGTAGCTGCTGCATCACTAGCCTTGCCAGACCAGGCACTTTGTAGGAGCTTATCTTTTTTCTTTTGACGTTTATGGACTGGCACTCTTAGCTGTGTTTTCCATTAAAAAAAAAGCCCCTGCTTCACTTTATGACCACTAGTTCTCCTAGTTAAAAGGGCTCAGTGGGTGAGATCGTGATGTCCTGGGCGGGACACTGAAAACCAATCATTGCAATTTCATGTTCCCTCCCAGTGCTGAGAATATTCTTGGTTTTATTTTACATCACAAAGATATTTGGTGTTTTTCTCTTTTTTTTTTTTTTTTAAGAGCTTGGAAGCCTAATGGTGACACAGCAGAAGCATGAGAATGTGTATCATGAGACTTAAAAGACAGAAAGCAAGTAAAAATTACCTTGGATCTATTTTTTTTTCAAAGTGAACTGTTCAGCCAACCTCACAAAGTATTTGGAGACTGAAAAATAGTCTGAATTTTCTTTTTTCACCCCTGAACATGTGAACAAGCCACTACTGTGTCCAATTTAGAAATCTATACAGTTATTAACCTTTACATGTCATTTTGATAGTGACCTTCCTATCACCGTCATAGAACAATTTCTTCTGGTTATGATCGTACCTAGTGGAGCTGTTTTGCAAACTGCCTTGAAAGCCTCAACCAAGAGTTTACCACAATTTTTCTCTAAAGCCCAACACCAAATTCCAGGACTCCTAGAGACCGACCCCACACACTCAGGGGTCTCCTTCTGTTTAACTTTAGCTTATCATCCTTGTATTAACTTGAATAAGTGTTAAAACTGCACTCCAAGTTGCTCTTAAAAAAAAAAAAAAAAAAAAAAAAAAAGAGCGTGGAAGATGTCAAACGAATGCAGGAAATGTCTATCCTACTATTAATATTAATGAATCCCTAATGCATTTGCAACCCACTTGAGGTAAGTCAGTAGAGTTCTCCTGACAGCTATTCCTCATCAAACTACCACTGCTAAAGACGTTGATGCTTTCCCTTTTTCTTTGTAATCTTTAAACCAAGTTTAAATCACACCAGAGCCTACCACAAAATAATGTATTTTATCCTAAGTGCCCTGGAGACAGAGGTTTAAAACAGTGCACATGTCCGCTCAATTTATCATTTTAAGATAGGAAGCTGCCGCAACAAACAAAACACCTCCTTGAAAGTGGGACAGCAGCAGATTGCAGTGCAGAAAGCTCTGGGATCTTTTGTTTTCCCGGAGAACAACAACAGGGCTTTGCAGAGAAAGACAACAGCCTCCCCTTGCTGAAATCTAAATCAGTTCATATAGGAAAGCCTGCCAACTGCTAGTTAGATGGTAACAAAATACTGCAGATAATTCACTTTTCATGATAAAGCAGAAACAAGCAGGCATGCAGCACCCAGCAGGGGCTCAACTGATAAAACGGTGTCAAACTCAAACCATTTGTCAATTGGGAGGAAAGAGAGCAAGCTGAAAGATGGACTCAGGAAGTAGATTTATCTAGTGCGACACATTAACTAGTATAAATACTAAGAAAAAAGTAAACACATTTCCCCAGCAGTATCTCCAGCCAGCAAAGAAAAGGCTTCTGAGCCTCAGACCCATGCTGGCCATCTAACCACTCAGCTGTCACTACAACAGCAGTAGCATTTTTCTTCTTGTGCAGGACTGCAATGCCATTTAATTCATGGCACTAAAAGGTTTTATTAAAAGCGTACATTGTAATTAACCAAGACAAAAGCATGACTCCTCTGCTGTTCTAGTCTCCTCCCTCCACCCAGTAGCCAAAACAATAAAACCACCTTGGCAGCAAACAAGTCAGGTAACATACCCCGGAGAAGAGCACAGATTTGTTATATAATCATTTGCCTTGCGTCTGGCTTGCTCAAAACTGCCTTATCAGAAACTTCTGTCCCGAAGGCTCTGGAGGCAACGGAGGAGGCTGACGATGCAGGTCAGGCACAGTAAGTCGCCAGCAGCGTAATGTGGGGCACACAAACAAACTGGAATAATGAATGCAGGGCAGGAGTGCTCTTCGGATGTATGCTTTCCATCGGAAAGTCTAAACAAATAGCACAGTTTGTGGGCAGCACTACTCTGCTGCAATCACCGGGAAGAAGGAAAACGGTTCAAAGGGATTTAGGATACCAACCCACAGCTATGTACACACACCTTGTGCTGGCAACCCATAGTCTCAAAGGATGGCACATTACATCAGCAAACAGATCTAACACTCAATCTAACACAAAACTAGAAAATTAACAGCAACGTAAGTAATCTGCATCATGCCTC
>NW_010145448.1:56423-67537 GCF_000699245.1 Pterocles gutturalis | reverse complement strand
AAAAAAAAAGAGTTAATTCATAAAGCAAAACACAGCACGGTTCTTTGTTCAGCTGTACCTTCGTGTGTCCACACAGCACAGGTTCCCCACCTCCAGCTCATGCATCTCAGGATTTTAGTCCGTATGGGAAGTCTGTCACTCACTCTCACACCCTTACACACACACACATGCACGCACGCTCACACACCCGTACGCGCACACCACACCCGCGCTCTTGCTCCCCAACACGCACTGCCTGGAACCGCTCCGAGGATTTTAGAATTTCCTCTTGCTAGCAGATTCTTCCCTCCCCTCGCATCCACTCCACCCCGTTCAGTAATTAGGCTTAACAAGAGCAATTAACAAAACATACTCCTCTCCGCCTGGTGGCCTGATAATTCTGATTGTCATAATGTATTAAGATGTGTAAGCCAGTTTAAAATAAAGGTAAATTACAACATTGCACAAGAGCCATTTTGCACCTATTTTTACTGCTCTTATCATAGGGATAATGAACATTCAGCCACACCTTTAATTTAAAACAGAAAAAACAAAACTCATGTCCAAACACCAGAACTCAAAATTGTCACATTTGAACCAATGAGAGTATATTGGGTTTTTGCTAGTTTCTTAGTGGGCAGATCCTTCCTCCTATGCACAGCAAACTCCATAGAAACGTATTTTTCTTTTTGGAATTACCTAGTGACCCTAAAAATTCTAAGATGTAAAATCAAGTTTAAATGCATCTTCTGTCTTTACAAGCATCCATGCATGCCTGGACTGTAATTCTTCCTTTTTCCCTGCCTGGTGTCTAATAGCATGATATGGAAGGCCAAAGGCTCAAAATTTTTTTGATGGCTTGTCCATCCGTTTTCAGTTCACTCTCCTTCAGCAATCAAATCAAAGAAATGTAGTGTCAGAATCATCAAAAAAACAACTGAGGACTAACTGATTTCAGGCGGTCAGTGGAGAAACTGCTGTCCTTCGATTTCAGCGAGCTACTGGTCCAACCCACACAGAAAATTTACACACAGGCTGAATTCAATTGGAAAACATATCTAGTTCTTGTTCTGCTTATGCGCTCTGGGAACATGTAATCAAAACTGTCAACATAAAATTAATAAACATATCAAAATCATAAGTGCACAGAAAATTCATGAGCAGAAGAGAAGACCAGAAAATAAAAAAGTTTGGTACATGACATAGACTCAGGTTCCTACAAACTGAAAAAATATTCTGCTCCCTCAGATACGTATAACCTGATTCACCGCACCATCTGCCAACTAACCACAAACAATTAAAAAAAAACCAAAAAAATAAAAAAACCCAAAAACAAGAAAGGCTGGTGTTGTGCCCGTATTGTTGGAATCCTGCAGTTTCTGATAAGCTAGATATGTTTTCCTAAGTCAGTGATTTCATCTCTGCTGGGTGTCAACATTTACACAAGAATAATTTTGGGGGTCAGAAAGACATCAGCAAATGAGATTTCAAAAGGTTTCATAAGAGTGCAGATTGCTCAAACACTGTGAAAGGAGGGTTTCAGCTTCCAGAAGTTCATTCTTCTGCTTCTTCATTCCTCCTTCCCTGAAGCTGAGTCAAAGTTCGGTAAAAGCCTACAGCCAACCATCAGATTTGCAAGACAACATCCTCACATAAAAAGTCACACTTTGCAGCGAGACAAAATGCTCCAAAATGACAGTAGATGGAGACTGTTATGGTGCAAAATTAGGCACTCCTTCAAACCGTAGACAATGCCAGGTGTAGAAGTGCATACAGAAAGCCAGTTCTGCACTCCTGGAATATGATGGACCATCTTTTTTTCCACCAGATCTCTTCCTTGTGTTTAGGAAGAAGAGTGCTGACTAAAAAAGTTATTTTCCCAGATTTTTTCTCTCTTCTTTCTCCTTGAAAGGCCCAGTGCCTTACTTTTACCATAGCCCGTTCAAATGGACGACAAACCAATCTTGTCTTGTGTTTTTCCACTTTGCTCATCACACCAGCAGCACTTGAATGCCTCACAAATATCAAATAATGACTAATCTGATTTTCACAATACCTCCCTCATATGCTGATGAAGGTATTATTGCTAGTCTTGCTCTGCAGTAGGGGTATGGAGACACAATGACATTAACATCAGAAGTGCACAGTAATTTTGGGAAGCAGAGCAGCTGATTTACTCAGCACTGCGTACTACTTTCTATGTTCAAAGCATTTCTCTTCCTGGCATCTGTGACGACTCTGTATTTTGCAGGGCTTCACATCAGGCACTCGGAAGATGTAAAAATTAATGACCACCTGCAAAAGGCTTTGCTGAGGTGAACTGGCATGAATCTTATTCAGAATCATGGGCAGAAATAATACCTGGTTCCTCAGAGCAGAGCTCACCTGCCCCATGGAGAGCAACATTTCTTCCTACCACAGCTGTTTTACTTCCTTACACTGCAGCGAATTAGATGGGGGGGAAGGTGTCTTAAGGTAACATTTTCTTACACCACCTCAATTCATCTCCCCTAGCAAGCTTGTCTGATGCCTGAATGAGGCAAGTAACCACTAAAAAAAAAGCAATTAAAAGAGTAATTAAAGACTGTATCATAATGCATAAGATCAAATTGGGGCTAGGCAAACAACCTATACTCTGGAGAACTTGAGTTTGCAATTTTAGTAATGGTCTTCAACAGGTTTTGTGCTGATTTTTGAAACTACGAATAGAAAAAGCAGAGATCCCATGACCTGGCATCACACAGACGTCCACACAGATCATCAGCAGAGCTGGGATATTCTGATCTGCCAAAGGCAGACCTCTGCAGGGAACCTGGCAGACCTGGCTCAGAGCAACCACACAGTTGTTTTTGGCAAGGTCAGCATAAGCACTGGAAGGGATATGACACTTCTGCTGGGGGCTTTCCCCAGGTGACATGCTGGAAGCAGAGGAATGACTGCTTTCTTGCGTCTCGGTTTCATGACAGGTTTGGTGCGGAGTTTGTTCCTCTTCTCTCTTCCCGTCTCAGCCCATCTTCCAGACCTTGTCTCAGACTTCTGATTGGTTTCCTTGCCCAGCAAGTCCTCACCTTGTTCCTCCTGACCCCTCTTGTAGTTTCCCTTTCCAGTCACTCCCATATTCCACTCCCACACCCAGGCTCCGTGTGCCAAGTCGTCTCATCAAGGCAGTTTCAGTCCCTCCTGGTTCCTCATCTGCACTGCACTTCTTTCCCCTCCTGATCCTAGCAAACGCGGTGCACTCTCCATCCCCATGTGCCCCTTCCTGTGGACAAGCAGGCCTGGCCTCCACAGCCTGAACAGCGGCGTGGTGCAGTCAGGTCTCCATCCAGGCATCTCATGGTGCTCCTCTGCAGGCACGTAGCAGTGAGCTCCATTCACACATTGAGCAGACATGGTGTCAAGCCAACTGGAAGTCCTGTGACTATGTTAGTATGGCACTGAGCCCGAGCTAATAAGCCCTGGTGAGAAGCCGGATATATTAGCTTGGGCTTAGCACCGTGCTAATGCAGTCAGGCAGCTTTTGGATCAGAGCTGGCTTACGTCCCACCCGCTTCTAACGCCGAGCTTGCTTGTCTTCGTCCACAATAACCCATAAAGATAAATCCCTCGCTCTTGTACCAACCTTACTCTCAGTTTCCCTCCTCCCCGAGACTGCTGATCTCCAGGCACAGCCTCTCCTCCTCCACAATCCCCTCCGGGTTCAGCTCTTGTCCATAGGAGTTTAAAACCAGCTCCTTTTGATGACTCTGGCCTCAGGACGGTTTGCAGTAAGCACAACACTGAACACACTCTTCTGCTCAGTTCAGACGATCAGTTCTAGACCCAACTGTGTTCACCCATTGAAGCGAGCCGTGATGCCCTCCTACAGCTCCTGGGGGGGAGGGGGGTGCTGCTCTGCCAAGTCATCTAGGTTGGCTTCTAGCTTGAAAGCCATTGTCCTTGGCATGGGAGTCGGGGATGGAGGTGGGGACAGGACTGGTGTGTGTCCTGGTCTTGCTCTGAGAGGGATTCCAAGTAAGTGAAGCTCATGTGCAGATCCAGGAACTGGGAAGTGCTCCCGGCAGAGGGGCGGTATTCGAGGATCCTGACAACGGCCACCACCCTCCCTTGCCATATACACCAGCCTTCCCTGGGCTACTGAACTTGTCATTCAGACTTCTGCTCCAAAAAATGGGGGCTGTCCCAGTGGAGATTACGTTTCAAAAGAAAAGTCATCACACTCTTAATGTCAGCAACACAATTTTGGACATAGCCATGTTCTTGGAAATGGCAGAATAGATATCGGGGAAAAATACAGCCTGAGGAAAGTAAAATGTAAGAAACAACTGAGCCACACGTTTAGAATTTGGTAGATTTATGAGCACCTGAAAGTGGGATCTCCTAATGCAAATGGTCTGTCTGTCTTAGCACCAGGTGATGCGACCAGCCCTGCTGATATCAGTTTCCTGAGATTAATTTTTGGGGGATGTATGAGAATGAGAATATTACCATCACACACAAACCACATACAAAGCACATGTATAGATTTAAACCATATTTCCTTGGCCTCCTATTCCTGTTTCAGTGGCCCAGGGCAATGCACTACAATTGTATTAATTATATAACATAGCAAGGTTTGATAAAGACAGAAGGATACTCCTGTTCCAACAAGTTTACATAAAGTGCTCCTTTTCATATACTAAATCCTAAAGGGCAATGGAGACAACAAAAATGCTGATGCTTCTACTTTTCATCACTGTTAAGATTTAAAAAATAAACAAGTGATAATCTAATTGCAATAGTTCGCTGTAATAAAACCAGATCCTTAAGTGACTCATCTCCTCACCAAATAACAACAAGGAAAACAATTTTTTAAAATATTAATTTGCACCAGTCTGCCCTGGCATACCCCTCATCTAAAATTATTAGCACTATGTGCACACAAATCAGGCAACAGGGAGTAAGGGAAGCTTGCAATCAGACCTAATGTCTTCCCTTCCTCTCAGCCCCCAGTACAGGACAGCCACTTCCTTTCTACAAATGCTTTGCTCAGATCTGCACACAAGACAGGCCACATCTTCCGGGGAGGCTCAAAGTCTTTGCAGACACAGAGTTGCCTTCAAAGCATCACTGGAAATCTGTGTGGGAAGACTCTAAAATATTAAAACCATCCTATACTCTTTTCGTCTAAGTCAACAACAAACCCTCTCTAAACTTATCTGTCATTTCTCCGTTCAGTTTATTCTGGGCTGCAGAATAAACTTTCTGACTACTGAAAAATATGCACAAATACATAAGCTGCACCTTATGTGCAAAGGAAAACAATAGAGAAAATCGATGTGTCCTTTCCAGAAAGACAGTTCTCTTCCAGAACATTACAATTATGTGTAAGCTTTTCCTCTATTACTAAAAGCAGGCAGAAAGGTGGCTGGTGTGAAAATACTGCACTTCAAAATGTAGTTTATCTGTCCTAAATCCAAACTGACTTACCTTTCGTATCAACACTCCATTACCATCTTGCCTGATTTTCTTTTCCCAAAGGTAACCACTTTCCTTCTAGCAGATTCACAAGTTATTTAAGCCATGCTCTTCAATCTTAAGAAATCCCCAGCTGAAAGTTTGCTACGGCACTTGTAACCACAGCCCAGCAGCGAGCAGGACGCAACACTGCTCTTCCTCGCACAGTGCTCAGGCGGCCAGCCAGTGCTTGCTGACTACAGATGAGAGATTGTCATGTTTTCTCAGTTTCCCCACTCCTAACCTGAGAGCTACCCTGTGCAGTGGGATAACTTTCAGATGACACATCCTTTGTACCCTCTCCTTGCTGCCAGATGTCCTCCACAGCCAGTCTGTGGCTTTCGTTTTGTATTGCACAATAGCTTAACAATTTTGGTAACAATTCACAGACTACTACTACTGAAAAAAATATGTATTATTCTTAAAGAAGGTGGAGACACCAAAAGATCTGATTTCAGTTAAATCCTCTCTGTTTCTCTCATTTTGCATTTCTTTTTGACTGTCAAAGCCAAGCTTTTGCCAGTCCTACGTACAGATAACTGGATTCCTCTGAAATACGGTCAAGCTGACAAAGTGTGGGGCAGTACGATTGAGATGCTATTTCTTTGAAATACCTGTCATGTTTGCGGTGTGTTAGGACACCAGAAGAGCGTAAATTATCACAACTCACTGCGCAGAGAGAAGAGTGCCCTAACAGACCTTTGGAGGCTCATGATCAGCTTCTGAGGAGGACGTTGTAACCCCACAGATAACAGCGAGGCTGGGTAAATTGGTTTAAGTGTGGCGAAGATCTAAAGACAGACAGGTACCAGAAATTCAGTGTATGTGCTGGTTAATGAAACAGACAAGACACACAGAAATATTTTTTTTTCAGATTAATTTGCATAAAAACTAGATTTGACTTTTGGATGTAGAGCAAACGTGATTTTGCAAATCACCGTGTGGAAGAAATCCAAACAAAATCCATCTGCATGCTTACAAACATGTAAAAGTGTTTAAGGGACGCAGTATGTTAAAAAAAATCAACAATAATGGTTACTCCGTGCTTCCAATTATATTCTTTCTTCAATTAGTCTTGAAGAAACTAACACCTCTATTAATCATTTCAATTAACTCCACGCACCACATGACATCCGCACCAGCAGCCCATATGTTGCGTTCCAATCACCCAAATATTAAAGCCTTTTTAATTGATTGATCTAAAGAACATTCAACAGGCTCAAGGTGGCTGCCAGCCAGGAAATCCCAAAAGAAGATGACAAAAAGGTGGGGGTGCTAAACCAGCTTCCCAATTTGTTTTTCCTCTTCCTCCAGGGTTCACTAAGTTAATCCAATCACAGCCCATAAAGCCCCTTTTTAATAAAATAAATAAATAGATAAGAGAACACACATGTTGGCTTTCCCCCAGAGAAGCCCCCTCCGCTAAAGTCAGAGAGCCATCCTGTTAAGAAAGTGCCGCATAGGAGGGTGCATTTTTTATCCAGCAGAAATATTTAGCTTGGCTGCCCGCCAGGGAATGCTGAAAGAATAGACTGAATTAGGGGATTTACCTTCCACGTGTTTGGCACGCGTCATTAGAGGCTCTGAAGAGCTTGACTCTTTCGCTCTCTCACTCTCTGTTTTTTCTCCCCCTCACCAGAGCTTTGATGCAGAGAATAAAGTATGAGCTATAAGAGCAGCTGAAGTGTTGCATTTCTAAATGTTGGCAAGGTGGCTTTTGTTTTGTCGGAAAAAAATCGATGCCCCGTTTCTGAAGGTAAATTATTATTATTTTTTTATTCCAGTCAGGTACAGGGAAATATGTTTCAAAAGCATTTGCTTTAATGCAGAAAAAAAAGCATGCTATTTTTCTTTCTCTCTTTTCCTAAAAACAAAAAAAGTTTTTGAAGTTTTCTGTAGACAGATTTAAACTTGGAGAAAGTGGCTTGAAAGTAAATTCCTTAAGTGAAACTCCAACCACAGAGTATTTTAGGAGCTCACTTGAAAGGTTAGTTTTGTAACAATAACCCATGAATTGCTCTGTCATTTGACTTTTATATGCTGTCATGTGGACTTATGTTATTTTAAAAAACACTTCTGTACATAAGTACTTTGGTCATGCAAATACCCCCTAAGATCTATAACCAGAACACATTAGTCAAGACGGTTGGTCCATACCTCAAGTAACCCATGCACCTTCCCAGAGTTTCTGATTTGTGAAGGGAAAGGCGATACTGTAAGTTAGCCTCTGCCCCCTTAACATACAGAGGGAGGAAAAAAAAAAAAAAAGGAAAAAAACACCAGTTTCCAGCTGAAAAAAAGCATGGAGGTCCTTAAGCCAACAGTAAATGCAAATGTTTGTGTCTGGCATACAGGCCAACCCTGTTTACAGGGCAGAGTTTTGCAGAACGACTGCCAGTGCCACCACCATTCACCCACTGAACTGGTGTGGGCACCAGGGAGAGCCCTGCTGCAGTTGCCTCTGCCATACTGTCTGTCACAGTATTAGATAAATAAAGGCCCCTTTCACATGTGGGTTTTATTACTATTGGTTCAAGCAAATCAGTTTAGAAGCTATTTGTTGACATGCTTACTCAAAGCAAGGCTCAAGCAGAGTTTCTGAACTGGTACTGGCTCTATCTTTATCCCATCTTCACTTGCAAATAAATCTAGGTCTGACTTTGGTTCAGCTAAATTCATGTCACCAGAAGACAGCATGTGATTTTTCATCTCTCTTTCAGTAAAACTAGTTCATTGTGCCTTGCATATCAGGAGATCCTGGGGGCTACAGAAAAGCAACTAAAGGGATGGATACTGGCCCTCAACTGAAAATAGAAGAAATGAACTCCAGTGTCAGAAGGGTGCTACAGACCATCTCCTCACTGAACGTACAACACCTCGGCTGTAGGGACCTCCTCATTGCTGCAGCACAGGACCGTAGTTTATCACTTCTTAAATAAATCATTCATAATCCATAGCCAGGTTGAAAACCAGACAAATAATGAGCTCTCAGTATTACTCAGCGGAAAGTGAGAACTGGAGTTTTCCACCTAAGCCCGTGAAGGCTGACAAGCTTAGACATGTTTTTGTGATCTCCTTCCTGGACCCCACGTTTTTAATTCAACTTAAAGAAAGCTAGGCAGCCACCTCCTCCATCTTTTAAATAAAGATGTTAACATCCGTGCTAATAATACAACTACCCCTTCGTTCATCAAAGGCTTCAGCAATCGCAGAGGCTTTCATTTCATCACAAGGAAAAACTGCAAAAATAAAGCTGCCTAGTTCTGCTGCTAACAGGGCAGGTTTGGCTCGATACACTGCACGGATGCTAGCCAGTGGCTGAAGAACTGCTTCGTGTTTCCAGTAGAGCATCTTTGTCGCTAACAGAACCTCTGAACGACTGGCTGTGCAGCACTTGACTACTGCACACCAGTAGCAGTAAGAACTGCAACAGATAATTCCCCACTGGTTGTTTCCACTTTGTTAAAAAATGGAGTGTTCTGGACTGACAGTCCCAAATGAGATAATTCCTCTGCAGAAAGACTGCAGGTTTAATAGAAAGTAATGGTGAATTAAGGTGGGGGTGCTGCAGGCTCGCATTCCACAACAAAGCACCACAGGGCAGCACACGCTTTTCCATGCAAACCTGTCAGTAAAGGCGCTTGGTGCTCCCCGCTCCACTGGCACAGGGCTGCCTTCCTGGAAAACGCCCGCCAACAGAAAAGGTGCATTTCTGTTATCCCTGGCCTCCATCATGTACAATCACAGGAATATCCGGGTATCCGTACCTGCGACAGGGAACTGCCTGCCTGCTTTGCCTCCCGGGTGGTTTCAGTGAGGCCAAGAGTATTTCAATACTGGGACGGATATTTTGAAACTTGGGACAAATAACAGAGAGCACTGGCCTGACAATACCAGTTCAGTGGCAAGTTGTCTGATGCATCTTAATTGCAACAAGCCTGTTGTGTTTAAACACAGTCTGCTACACTTATATTTACAGATTAAAAATATGACCTTTATAAGTGAAATTAAAGAGATTCCTCCCCTCCCCCCACCCCATCTCTTCCCTCTGTGTGTTTAATTAAAACCACGAACCAACACATCCTTCTTTTTGTAACAGTTTGGGATTCCACTCTCAAACACTATACGCATAAAACAAACCTTTATATGTTAGCAATTCGCAATGCAGTAAATTCTCTTTTCCAAACCTGCCATCTTCATTAAAATCTTATTTGCTTGATAATCTCCTTTGATCGCTAAAGTTATAAGAAGCCCCCTCCTCTTCTTTTGATACTATCAGTGTAGCTTTTGACCAGAGAGCGTGATGAATTAAATGTATGACAGATATGACAGGTGAGGAGTGCTTGGAGAGGGCTTAAACAGCAGGGATAAGACAAAGCCCCCATTTAAGAACAAAACCCCTACCCGATGGCTAGCCCGTTAATGACCAACCACTCTATTTGTCCTGGTGGATGAGGAGCAAGCTGATACTACAGACAATGCTTTGTTAGCCATGGGGCTGTTCTTCAATCAGGCCACACAGCCAACTAATTGAAATGCCCACTTTTCCCCCTCAGGATTTGATATACAAGCTAGGATTTTGTAGGTATACTTTTTTTTTTTTTCCCTTTCCCCCCCGCCCCTTATAATATATTAATTCAGCCACCACAAGTTTACAGCTGGACTAAGTGGAATTACAGCATATAAACCTGAAAATCTATCTGCAGGGATCCCGCTAAGCCCTGGAGAGAGACAAGTCCAGCAATACAAATCCAAGGAATTTTGGAAGTCAATCCATTAGGATTACTAGGCCTTTGATTTTGGAAGTCGCAGGCTCAAAATATGGAAGCGATGAACTCTCAATCTTCCTTCATTTTAACCTCTTTTCAGAGGATTTATTGACCCCCTTTTTTTTCTATTAAAATACATTGACAAATATAGACACAATTATATTGTTTCCTCTATATTTGCAATGAAGGAAGACAGGAAAATATCTACTTTCCTGAACTCATGGTTAACGTGCCCTTTAAAATTTCATATGCACTGTCTATATATTTAGAATTGTCACAAGCAAACTTGTCACCCTTCTTGTCGGCTAAAGACCGCTCTCCCCCTCTTTAAAGTTCATGTTAATTTTCAGCGAGCTGTGCTGTACCTAAATGAGGGGTTTCAGGATCTGGTTACTTTAAACTGCAGGCTGCCTCCCAGAGGTGAAGAAATCTCTGTGCCCCCTGCAGACCAGGATTATATTCTCAATGGGCAGTCTCTTACTTCAGCCTATCAATCTGTGGTTACCAGAAGGCCAGCAGTTTCCCAAGGTAGGTGTCAAAGCAACAGTCATTGTTAAACCCAACTGTTAAAGAAAAGAAAAATTAGATTATAGGGATGCAGCAATGAATCTGACTTTATCTTCGCTCTGGGAATAATGGAAAACACTAACTGAAGCAAGAAGGGTCTTCACTTTCAGAAGAAATTAAATTTTTATCTCTTTGTTCCTTCCTGTCCTGCCCTCACAGTGTGCTGTAGCTCAATCACAGGTGCTGGTATCAGGAAACCTGGGTTCTGTTCTTAGCTCTGACATGGGCTTCTTACGTGCCTTTTGGCATGCCTTGTACCCTCCCCATGCCTCAGTTTCTTTATCTAAAAATGCAAATATTCCT
>NW_010145448.1:36849-56392 GCF_000699245.1 Pterocles gutturalis | reverse complement strand
AAGAGTGTGGTCTGGCGGTTTAAACCACAGAATCAAGACATCCGAATTCTCAACTTAATATAGCACAAATTTCTGGTGTGGCTTTGAAGCAACCACCCTTTCTTACCCAAGGGGTCGACTTCCCCTGGAAAATGTTGAATGGCCAAAACCCACACTTCCTGGCAGAATACACATGCTGCTTTTCAAGTGAGTGATATTTCTGGCTGGATAAGAACTCAGTCTCACCATACAGTGAGCGCAAAAGACGGTCTGAGCTACAGCCAGCAGAGCTTTTGGGAGCTGCTCTCACTAGCAGGCTACAGTGACCGTCGCTCTGAGTACTTGTCCCCAGGCCACCCAGCAGAGCTGGCCTGACTCTGGCCCAGCCCATGACGGTCCTATAACTCAGCATGTGGAGGCGTACGGCTAAAGTCCCAAATCTGCACCAAGCAGAGAGAGGGCTGAAATTATAGCTTTCCCCTTCCCCAGGGAGCACTCTGTCACTTTTGGCTATTTTGCAGCAGAGCAGTTGGGTCTCTCACGCTCTCTCCTCCTCCACTTTTCCTCTGCGAAAAACTCCCCAAATTTTTGAGTCCATTCCACTCAGAATAAGTAGCAATTTGAAAACTTTCACAAGGCAGAAAAAGCATTTCCTGCCTCTCTGTCTCTCATGGCTCTCTGGCTCACTGGACACTTGCAAAGGTTAATTAAATAATGCTTAGATATTCATAATGCATAAAGTCCTAGACAAGTGATAAGTGTTAACGTTATGATGCATAAAAGGGTCATTCAGAGAGAATAGCCTTCCAGAAACCTAGAGGAAAATATTGTTAACCTACACAGAAATATATGTTTCTTTACTGTGGACTCCAATAAAGCTTGGCAAAGTTGTTACCAGTATCATGATTAACCTTGTACTGAAAAAGACAGGCTGATTTTTAGGAAAAGGCTATAGGGACTCAATTAATAAATTAAGGGGGGAAAAAACCCAAGAGGCATTAATAGGGTGTATTTTGGTTTTGAATGTGCAGATCTGAACAGAAGCTGCGTTTTTTAGACAGCTTTCCAATCTCCCTATTAGGTATAATGTTATAGACTTATTACACATGTTGCCTAGTAGACGTGCGCTGACTTTTATAGATGTCAACTCCATTTCTTAATTCAAGCCATTTGTCTCTTGTGATCTCTGCGCCTCTGGGTTAGAGTTCCAGCCAAAGAGGTGAGCCAACTCGTATCTGCAATGCAGCCATAAAATCCTCTAGCGCTACATCCCCAAAAGCTGCTGCTGCCCTGTGAAAAGGCCTGGATTTTGTCTGTCTGCAGCTCAGCACCCAGAAAGGACATTTTGCAGAAGGGCTCGGTGGACATCCAGGAAAACTGCTTTCAGGACCTTATCTGAAGGACAATACTTAACTTTCACCACCTGGGCCTGGCCCCTGAAAGGAAACAGTCACACTCAATAATTGTCTTTTTCTAGACAATTACTATTTAATCAAACCTCCAGCTGATATTAACTGGTGGAAAAAAAGGCTATTTTTAGTCAGGACAGTGATTCCCCCTCACTCCTTTCATCTATGAGTAATGTATTTCCTTTTGCTCTCAGTACCACAAACCAGTCCACACCAGATGCTCAGTATTAGGTAAAATTAAAAATGTGGGCATCATACCCTTTGAAAGATGCTTTGAACTCAAATTAATATACCTAAACCCACTATTTAAATTAAAGATATCCTGTCTCTCTGCTGTGTAGTTTTCCCTTTTATCAGAAGGGGAATTTTAGTCCATTTAAAGGTTTTTTGGTTCAGCTCCACAGACCACACTTTGACTTAACAACACATTGTAATTTCCTTTTAGCCACAAGAATAAAGGAAATGTATAGAAGCAACACCATAATCTTGTCAAGCACCCTCTTTTGTTTCCCTGAACAAGCCTGTTTGAGAAAATGGGAAGCCTAAGATTTTTTAAATGTTTAGATCATGGAACACTTTTATTGAAAACAGACATATGTATTTTTACGCATCTACTGATGTACCCACACACATAAAATATATGCCTACTAAATACTTTTATGGACAAGAACAGAGCAGTCTGCAACCTGCAGAGGTTTTGCAGAGTTCAATCCCCTTGCCTCAGCATTTTACCTTTTCCAGACTTTTGCCCAGAATCCATGTGGATACTTGAGAAAGCCCCACCAATGCTCACACCAGGGAAGTGACAACCGGGGAGTGCCTGCACCCAGACTCACCTGTGAGCAGGACTCTAACTGCTGTCAGAAGCAAAAATGTGGGAGCAATGTAAAATCCACTGATTTCTCATTTACCTCTTGAATAATAATAATAAATGGGGTCCTGCACTACTTGTGCCATTTATTTGCATCTTCAGTCTTTTTCAAAACACAATGATTTAAATGCAACTGCTCCACTTCTGGAGAGCTACAGGACTCGATGCAGCTTGCTGAATATACTCAGACTTCACATTTTATAAGCAAACACCATCCACCTTCACATTCACTCTATCCCTTGCTGTTCACCCTTAGATGTCACCACTGACAACACTCAGAGTACAGTCAGAGGTGTAAGAGCTGCCTCTTCCTTTTGGCCCTGAGCCACGGGGCTGCAAGGCCCATGGCAATGGGGAGCTGGCCTTTTCTGAGTCCCATGGGACCGTGAGGCATGCCCCGACACACACGGCAAGCCCTGGGAACACCCACATATGCTCTGGGGGCACCCAAGTGTGTGCAGGATGCTGCTTCACCTGTGGATCCCGAGGTCTCACTCGGAACCCGGCAGCTTCGCCAAGGTGCTGGTGAAGCACTGGAGGGCAGCCCAGCCCTGGCCGCAGCACTGGGAGAGGGACCTGCCAGGAGAAAACCCAACCACCAGGCTGGAGAAGCGGATGCTGAACCCGCTGTACTGAGCGCGGGGAGAGGTATTAGTTGGCAGTGCTAATGATGCCAAGAAAATGTCCTTTGGGACAAAGCAAAGGGGCAAGTTAAGCATCTGCGAGTTCTCTCGGTGCAGGTTAGACAGTGATAGTAAGGTCGTTTATCCCCAAGAGCTTTCTCCTCGCTGGAGGTGTTGAGTTAACTGGCGGTGACCTCCCACTGACCCACAGGCAGCATCTGCAAGTGGTGCGCAGCGGTGGCAGCCAGGAAGCACTTCTCCCGAACAGCGCCCTTTCAAAACACCACTCCAAAAAGCAACAGCTGAGCTGACCCAGGAGTCAGCTGCCCAGCCCGGTCCAGTACGGAGGACGTCTCCCTTCACCCTCCTGGGGTTTCATCCATCTTAATTTGCTTTTTCTTGCTGCCATTTCCTCTGACTTTTCAAACTTGGGACACTGGTAGCTATTATTCATTCTCTTGTTTCTTACCAGCTGCGCAGCAAAGAACTGCAGCTTTCTATCAATAAATACCACATCAGTGCTTGTTTAGCCATTATTTTAAATGCTGATTTTTTTCTGCTCAGGTACCTCTTGAGCAAAAGCAGGTTTTACTGCATTATTATAGCTTAGATTTCTAAGAGATAAACATCTCAATGCAGTTATTAAATGTCACTCTGGGTAGCCGCAAAACAACTTGCTAATGAAAACCCTGAATGGGAATGAAAATATAACTGAGGTATGAAGAAAGTAACTGTCCAAACCATTTGAGGTTAAGCAAGTATGAACAAACATCTTCATTGTGCACCCTTTTTGTCTATAAAAAGGGTGAAGAGGTGAAGGAGCAGGACTTACCCCTTCCACCACAAACAATGGTGTAAATACCAGAGGCTCTCCAATTTCCAGCTATAACAAATCATTTAGCTCAGGGTAACTCCAATAATTTTAGTCAGCAACTTGCAAAACTGCATAACTTGTACTCAGTTGACATCGATTTGAGTAGTCTTGCTCCCGTGTCTGGTTAAGAGGAGACTGATAATATATTTTGGCTTCACAGCGGGGAGGGGGAAAGCTAGCCCTTCTCTTCCTCTCCACTTCTGGCTGGTTCAGGAAGGACAAAGGAGAAAAGGAGGTCTGGCGGGGAGAGAACTGGGAGAGAGGTAGAAAAGCAAGGAGGAGTCCTGGGAGCAGACTCGGGTGTGGGACCATATTCTCCATTCTAAGAACGGACCCCAGACTCTCATACCTAAACCCTCTTCCCCAAAGGTGCCTAGGCATGCTGTCCAGCTTGCATTAGTGGACAACGATGTTGGGGAAGGTATGCAAATGTGCAGCCAGTGACAAGAATCTCTCAGCTCAACAGAAAAGACAGAAAAGAGTCAGAGAATTAATGTAAGAGGAAGGGATCGAATGACTTCCCCACGGTTTCACTGAAGGCAGACAGCAGGGATGGGAGCTGAACTCACACACCCTGAATCACAGACCTTCGTCTCAATCACAAGACCCTCCTTCCTCTTGTATGTTTTGCTCTATCTAGGGTAATCAAGAAAAAGACTGCCTTGCCCTCCTAAATCACGGACTGAATACTAAACCTATCAATCACCTAGAAAATTCACATGTCTTGACAGAAGGGCAATGAGTTCCAAAGAAATGACAAACCTTGCTACTGCTCCGGAAGGAGGGTGCCATTTCCTATGCTGGTCATCCGTGTTGAATCAAGGTCAATTTAGATGGCAATAGGTTAGAAAATGCAGAGCCTTTCTCAGAAAAGATGCAAAAGAGCACGTCTACGCCATGCAGCATGCTCTGCTGCAAAGCCCGCAGAGCCAGCTCCAAGCCTGCTGACTGTAGAAGAGTGTAATGTCGTGGGGGGCATCGCTGCATCGAGAGTGGTGCAGATACAACAGCAGCTAAGCCTTACAGCTCAGAAAGGCACACAAATTTAAGCCCAGGGACATACTTACACTGTTTCTAAGGCTACCTCAATCACTGCTCTTACTCTTGAAGGCCGCTGAACCTTGTTCCATTATGCAACGCAAGCATGATTTTTCTTGCTTACTGGCTTTGCCAAGGTTGGGAAAGATGGTTGTGCTCTATAAATACGTCATGGGGTAAACAACAAGGAGCTATTTCTTGAGCTTATTCAGCTTAAGATTTTCACAGAAGAACAAAACTCACCTGAGCAAGTTCGGGACAGAAGTTCTTTAGTCTGAGAGGGGCTTTTCCATCACAGCGGTGTGGCAAAAAATCCTAGCCTTAGTAAGACACGCCTTGTTCGTTAGTAAAATGATTTTTTAATGAAGTTGCCTTTCCCATCAGGAGACTGGGCTGAATGACCAGGATGGCCTCCTCTAGACTCATCTTTTCTAGAATATCTTCTAAGATATTTCTAGGAAACATCACAGTGGTCTAGACATTCAAATACGTCCAGAAGGATGAACTAGTGAAGCATTATGCATACATTTTTCAGAGCAGACCATACAAAATAAAACATAATTTTCCACCTTTGGAAAAATTCTAGCTGACTGAGCAGTATATGTGCATGTGCGTACCCATGAACACACCATATTTCCAGTATCAAGATCATCTTCAAGCAGCTTCTCACTTTTATAATGCATTTATTTTATGTAAAACAGATGCATGTCTTTGGAGTAGGCTTTGTCTTTTCCTCTTATATTGTGAATGTCCCTTTTAATTAAAAAGGGAAATACAAATTTCCTCATCTAGTTCCAAGCCTGAAGCCCACTAGCACAAGCAGCCATCTGCAGATTCAGCTGCAACCCTTTCAGCATCCCACAAAAAGTCTGCTCGTTGAATTCAGGATCTTCAAACACGTATAAATCAGTGCAGCTCCACTGAGCTGTGCCCGTTTATACCAGCCGTAAAGAAGCTGAACTAGTAGTGATGTATCCAGCCCCAGTTCCTTAAACAAGTCCCAAAACTCCATCACAAACTGTTACATTAGTACTATTTAATATCTGCACGTCTGATGAGAATGCCACCCTTGGAGGCACCACCTTTTCAAGTCACTGGTATGTGCTGTGCCAAGTGGGATGAAGAACAAGCAAACGAGAAAAGTAGCAAACATTACAAATGGAGATTATCAAACTGCACTAGAAGTGAACTGGGGCCAGTGGCAGGAACACTGAATGATCCTTAATTCAAAGCGACCTGTCTTTCTCATTAAAATATATTTTTTTTTTAAAGTCTTCCCTTTTCTTCCCATACCCAAATGAAGGCGGAAGCAAGTGTTTCCTTTCCTGATGATGGAAGCGATACCAAGTATGATGTTAGTATTAAGTGAACTTCCTCCCATCCATTTCTGCTGAGCTAATGTTGTCTGACTGATTAATAAAGGCGGGCTGTTTAGTTCCCACAAACTAAAGTCTCGCAAGTTTGCAGACACAGTTGCTCCAGGCTCCCCCTATGGCTGATCAGATAGGGTGTCTTTTGAATGGACTCAAAGAAACACATTTTCACACCCCTCAGGCCTAGATTAATATCCCTGCTAACTGCACTTCAGGAACGGCCAATTAGTTCTAGTTATAAAAGCTTTCATGGGTAAGGGGGAGAAGCAGCCTGTTATCACCATCAGGACTTACTGTTCCCCTGAACAGATTTGTGTCCCAAGCTGAGCGTGCCTCAGCGGTTTGACTGGAAGCCCTGCAACACGCCGCTGCAGTGACGCCTTTATCCTAGCCCAGAACCAGCATTAATGGCAATGGAGACAGCAGAGGTGACCATGTCTGTAAACGGAAAATAAACTAGCGCTATGCTGAGATTACAAAACCTAACACCCATTTTCAAGCCAGATGCTGTTTGCTGAAATTTCCTAATTGCCCCAATTTATTTTTTTGTCTAAGATAATCTCCTTTTTGCTCTAAAGGGACAGTACTTCATTTGTAATAAAACACTTGCTCCTGCAAGGAAAAAAAATGCCCAATAATGTTGCTGAATTTGCAGAAGGGGGATAAGCAAAGTTTCTGGCCTTGAAGCAGCAGCCTGAAGAGAGACAACTGCAGTGCCAACACCACCGGTGGGATGCTTGAAAACAAGTCAGGGACCAAGGGTTAGTCCAGCCATTCGAATGTGACAGGAAGGCTAGTTAATAAACACCAGCTAACCCCTTCAATTACAGCAATAAATTGTTCAATTGGTTAAATGTCCACAGGTTCTGCCCCAAACACCGCTGTGAACTGTTTAATTAGCAAACTCTTGCATCACTGGACAAACAGATCTTGGCAAGTGAGGGGGATGCTCAGCCCCAGGAGAGCGATGGGCGCTGGTGCCCCGTGCAGCTCCTCCGCAGGGCTCGCCTCCGCACCACCCAGCCCACAATGGTTTAAGATTATTCATTCATTGGTGCCTGTTTTTTAAAACAGAATGAAGACTGCACAGGCCAATTATGCCTTAATCACCATTCTTTCTGTATCAGTTTTCTGTATTTCGATAAGACACCCCTGAAATTGCAGCTTCTCACCTGCCACAAGATTAGACAGCCGTGCACGCGATACAGGTTATCCAGCCCAAGAGATAACCGAGTACCTGGAAACTGCATGCTGTACGAAACAGACCTGCGGATTAAAAGTCAGCAGGCCTATTTCTTGAAAATATTTAACACACTAAATTTGGGATTATCTCACTAAGAGTTAAGAATATTTGAAGCCTTGTAAAATGATTTATCATTGAGATCACTGTTGACTACGAGGAGTATACAGAGTACACCCATAAGGCGTACGCCACCATAACATTAGAAAATTCTGATACAAAAAAAGTTTTTGGTAAAAGCTATTTTACAGGGAAAAAAAAAGTTATTTCTAGTGAATAAAGGGACAAATTTAAAGACTCACATAAGTTGCCTTAATTGGACCTTTGATCACTTTGAACCACTGATTTTACATACTCTGTTACTAACTACAAACCACACACTGATGCAGGGGAAAAAAAAAAGTGTGGAGTTTTTAAATTTTTACATTAATTAGATCCATTTACCAGGAATTTTACACCTGAAAAGCAACAGTATTTCCTTTGAAAAGGGCTTTAGGTAGAAATGTTCACTTAAAACAAATTTTTTTTTTATAACACTGAGGAAATATACCATTTTGCACTTCTGCCTGAGAGGTCAAGCCTGGATCCTCAAAGGATATCCAAAGCACAGACAGGCAATTCATTTTATTGGGGGAAGATGAGGTTGGACTATGTCCCATCCTCCACTTTGCAAAAATGCACAAATCATACTGTTGAACTGAACTCAGGATGCTTCTGGCTGAGCTTGCTGGCTCCTGGGAGCCTCTCCTGAGCACTGTCTTCTCCCAGTGAGCCACCAGGAGAGCCTCAGCACCTAACTCAAGCTTGAAGATTCTCTTCCAGGTACCTACCCATAAGGGTCCACATCCACTCTAGAAAACCTGTAGGTTCAGCAATGTGTTATTGCCTCACAGTTAAGGACATAAAAGGTCTTATTTTTTTTTAGCATGCACTTCTTGCAGAGGTAAGCAGAGCAAACTCTTAAATTTGGATTCACAGGAAGACTTCTACTTCAGCAGTCACTGGATCAATCTTGTATAGAGTATTCTGAATGCAATTTTTAATCTTTGTGTTGCCAGACCCAACAGAGAAACAATGCTGCAAAGAGACCTTTTTCTGCTAACAAATTACATCAGTTACCTCATGTTCATACATGGTGCTTCATGTTAAAGAAAATAGTTCTGTTATGTCAGTACCATTAAAAGCTGTGTACGCACTTAAAGATCTTGCTGAATCCAAGGTTTTAATGTCTGTGCCTCAGGAGTGGACAATTTAGAATCACCCTTTTTTTTTTTTTCTTTTTCTTTTTTTTTAAGTTTTGTAGCCCTAAGTGAATTAACATCTCTGAAAAGTCTCCGGGTCTCAGGACAGGCTTTCAGTTGACACCGATTAGCATAGCCTCACTGAATTAAATAGACTGAAGCACTTCAGGCCATTGAGAATCCACGGGGGCAGGGTGGGGAGAAACTGCAAATTAGGAAAAGAATAGAGAACACAATACCAGCACTGATGTCCTGGCACAGAGGCTTTTATTCTGGAGATAGTTTACAAGCGGTTCATAACCTTTGGACTCCAGACAGTCTGCAGAACCAACAGGAGGAGGTTCAAGATTTGGTCTGAACTCTCCATCCAGCCCCGGCACTGTCAATATTTGGAAGGTGCACTGGAACTCATAAAGTCTCCATAAAATGGATGTCAGTGAAACAAAACAAAAAAGCCCCTGAAACTTGCATTCATGAAGTCATTTTAGACTTTATTACTTTAATCCAAAAGGTATTAAGGAGATAAATATTTAAAACTTTGTTAAAAGTTGCTTAAAAGAGGAATTTCCCAGCAAAATAGCTAATGCATTTTTGTTTAACAAACACGGAGTCCAAAACCAGCCTCTCGTTCCAGATTCCTAATTTCAGATTCACTTCAAAAATTTTGATTTATAATCTTAAACTTTCTGCAATTAATAGAATAATTCACAGAAATGGTTCAAATATGATTGTTCTGCCTAAGAAAATAGTGACTGGAGAATTCACAAAATAAAATCATCTGTGTTTCAGACCTGTCAATATTTCATGGATCTGTTTAAAATATCTTCACTTTTATGTCATTCTCCATTATGAATCAATTCACCTATATCAAACTATACTCATGCATGAATAAGTCTGTCAAGAAAAAAATATTTTAACAAAATAACTTCAGGCTACAAATTAAGGTTTTGTTCTTTGATAGTAATTTTAAAAGACTAAATAAGAAAACATTTTCAGCTGTGTATTTAATTTTGTGACTGAGATTCTTCAACATTATGTACTCTAGAGGCTTTCATGATATGTTAACTACAAAGTGATATTTACTATTAACTTAATTGACAGAGCTTTTGTGCAACCAAAGTCAAATGAAGTACTGTTAATAAACAACACAAAAATAAAAGAGGAAGAGTTTCCTTTTAATTCTCTCATAATTTTGTTTCTTGTCACATGTTTAACACTTTAAGTCACAGGGAACTTCACTGAATTAAACACACTTACACCAGTCAAGGATAACTTAGAGGGAATTGAATGCTCAACAATGTTTTAAAACAGAATTTTTATCTGGTCAATAAAAATACCTTAAATACATCAAATTCTAAACTTCAGTGCTGAACAGAGGCTTCTATTGTGAGCAATAGATGCTATATAGTTATAAATACATTACTTTATTCAAAGCTAACAATCTTATTTGTTTGTAGAGGTAGGTCACTTAATCAAGGGAGGAAAAGTTAGTCTGAAAAAATAATCACAAAGAGACAGCTTCTGAAGTACTTAATATATCTCCTACTAGCCATGGTCAAAAAAATGAAATACCAACTTACTCTGCCCATAACTGCAGAAAAACAAAATACATTGGTTTTGCTTTAGATGTGCTTTTGAAGCCTTCCAAGCTGAGTTCTGGGTTTCTACCTGTAGGAATTAATAATTTGCTTATACTCAGCAAAAGCCTACTTTTATTATTTCAAACACATAGAGGAGATTTGTGTTTGCCATAAAAAAAAAAAAAAAAAAAAAAAAGACAATTGCAACTCACCCAGAACCAGCATTTTTATAACAGTTCAAGAACTGTTCAGATGAAAGATACCAACTCAACCCATTCATATGCCAAGAGGACTAATCAAGCTGACTGTGCAATGCTATCACTGCAAGAACTGTGCTTGCTTGGGTGAGAAGTCTCTCCCATATATAAAATGTAAATTTTTGCCTTGGTAAAAGTTCAGAAAACAAGATTGCTATCCCATATGCCTTATGACAAGCAATTTCCACAAAGTTTTCAAAGCCCCCAGCATGTAAGCAAGATCCACAGAGTTTTGACTCACCTGATCTATTAGGTTTTTGCCTTGTACAGAAAGCTCAAAGTTTCAGCATTATCTTGCCCCTTCATTCACCGTACAGAGTATTTCCACACAGTAACGTTCTGTGTAAAGCATGATCTTGCCTATTTCTCTCCCCTTTCTTAAAGCATGAAAGCAAAGTTACGCCAACTATCCTAAGAAGCTTTTTACTGCATCAAGCACCTGTTCAGACAACAGTCAGTTAAAAAATCAAAGTAACAGCTGAGGTCAGCCACCCTATGAACTTCAGGACATACTCTGATACCCCACCACCCTCATCCCTCCCATCTTTATTTGAAAATAGCAGCTCTAGTAACGTGATGCCTTCCTTCCCTTCCCTGTTTGAGCAGGCAGTGAAAGCTCTCCTGCTGTCTTCTACTCTTAAGAAGAAAGCATTAGTCTCCAACCTGCACTCCGCCTGTCTGCAGAAATAAGACAACTCATCCCACACTGATAGCGTTTGTTTAAGGAGCACAGGTTCAACAGAGCCAGTTAAGCATTAGCTAGCACCCATACAGATCGTATTACACTCACTATGCATACTTGTTAAGGGATTCTTAAATGAAGTTTAGTTTAAGACAAACACTTGGGTCGGTAAGTCTTCTCTAAGCACTGCTAAAGGGTAACACTGGCTGCCCCAGTACAGAACATCATGATGCACGCTGAGACAGCCTTGGGCACAAGCTCCACGTTCACAGAAATTACAGTCATCCAACATTTCACTTACACAACTCAAATGTTTATTACCGTTACCAAAAACTGCTCAGAAGGAATTAATGGGCACTAAAAACTCTTACTAGATGTCTGCAGATTTAACAGACGTCCCAAAAACCAGTCCGTGCTAATTTTCCCCTCCATTCATCCATAAGCTGCTCAACTACAGAGGCTGAGAACAGCAGCTGTCTCCCTGAAAAATGGAAGTGTGGAAAGTTACCAGGCTTCTTCAGATCTTTTCTTCTAGAGTTTCACAGGTTACTCATGCTAGTCAGAAAACTACTCTGTGCTGCCATTATTTTGTATTAGCCTAAATCCTGACAAAAAGTTTAGCTGCAATGATACTCTGTCATGTCACACAAATTATTTTGTAAAGCCCAAGGCACAAAATTTATTATTATGGACTTTTATTACAAAACCATCTAGAAGCCACAAGCAAGAGCACTGTGCCAGGCATCACGTAAATGCATAGAAACAAACCTCACCACCTCAAAGAATTTGCAATCAGAGAAGGGAGAGACTAAGTGAAAGAAGGGAAGTGGCATCACCTTCACTTCACAGGACAAATAGAGTATGTATTGAGGCTTAGAAAGATTAAGCCCCTTCTCCTGCAACTTTCGACTTAGCACAGCAGCTATTAACATTATAGGGCTTTTTATGCATGCCAGGGCTCAGCAGAGCCAGGACTGAAGCACAAGGGATTGTCAGTCTCCAGTAATTTAGCCTAAAACACACATAGAAACTGAACACACATCTCTCTTATGTCCTACCCACGACTTTAACAACCCCAGCTTTACCCCATTTTTACACCTATACACCCTTCTTGTGACAGTTGGTGCTACCCTGTTCCTGGTTTATATTAATTCAATATCCAAATCTAGTGCCTAGCTTTTCAATTGTTGTAGCACAAATAAGATTAATTTTTAATTTTAAGGCCCTGATTCAGCAAAACATTCAACTACGTGCTTAATTCTATCCCTATTCAGTAAAGTACTTAAGTATTTGCTTAATTCTCATTTACTCTGCTGAGACTTGAACATGTGCTTTAAAGATAAGCCTCTTCTTAAGTACTTTGCTGAACTAGGGCCTAAACTGTAACCTAGGAGCCAGGAAGAAAAGAAGAAAATAGATCAATAATGTCCAGTGTTATTTCCTCGCAAATATTAGGCTAGCTGCAACGAAAAGATGAAGAAAAAAATAAAAATAAAAATAAAATTCGCTTTGATTCAAGTAGTACACGCAGTTGGTACAGTTGTTTTATGGGAAGAGACAATTTTTATAAAATCCTGCTAAGAAATAACTCTTTAAAAATTCCTTCTTGTTGCCCATTCATATCCACATACATGCTTTACAGCAACGTGTTGGACCAGCCACTCATTCTCAGTTACATGACTGGAATCTGGAAGTTTTTCAAGCTAGGTACCTGATGATTAAGTATAAAATGAAATTCAGAGCAGAATCTAATTTAATGAGTACAGTTGAATAGAATTCAGTTTTGTATTCTCTTAAGACAAAAATAATGGAGAAATTGGGAAGATATCAGGGAAGGAACCCCACAGTAAAAGCAAGAAGAAAAAAAAACAGACTCTGGTACTTCACTAGGAAGAAACTGCTAGAGTTTAGTCATCATCAACAGAGACCACTCAGACACCGTGTAATACATTCCCTTGCAAAAAGGTCTCATCATGGGCCAGCATTGACATCATACAAGATCAGGATCAAAGAACCCTTGGCAGGTAGGGGAAAATGTGTCTACACATCTAACCTTAGGCTTAGATAGCAGAGAAGGCAAAATACTACTTTATTTACAAAAAGACAAATACATTAGCTAGTGGCTTATTTTCTTATGTATTTGTCTGCCCTACCCTTATGACCCTGAATCATTCCAGAAAGCATGCTTCTCCAGTATAAGATCCTAAACTGACCAAACATGCCCTTTTTACTGCAGGCTCACTGTTCAAACCGAAGCTACCTTGCCTGTTTCAAGGATATCAGTATCAACTCAACTGACGTGGCCAGAAGATATTGGGAAGCTATAAGTCAAGAAAAATATCTGCAGACAAAACTTCTGTTCTATTTCTTCCAACAATGCATCTCTATCATTTCACTGTCAAAGTTTGGTCAAGCCCAAGTACTAGAATTGGATACATACTGCTAAACTGTAGAAATATGCTTTCACTATGTGTGTGCCCATGTAACTGGAACTGGATGCCCCAGACGCCTTCCACCTTTGGAGAAAGTGGCTCGTTAGCATTTTGCCAGGAGAAGGGTCCTTCTCACAAACAAAGACCAAACACATGTCACTGGCAGATCTTCTACTGGCAAGTCTTTCATGTCAGCTGCTGCTCTTCCTTCAGCAACTGTTGTCCCTCTGTAGCTGGGGTCACTGTTTTCATCTACCTTTTGATTTCTAGCGAACAGGAATGCTATTTAATCTTTGCAGTTCCTAACTTACACATATGCTTAACTTCATGCACTGTGAATGGTTCCACTGAAGCCTGAATTACAGTACATAAAGCTAAAACATATGCCTAAGCGCCTGCAGGATTGGGGCCTAAAAACCTGAGCATTTACTAGCTATTACCCTTTTGATGAATCCATCCCACTATAATGACGGATAAAAGTGTTTATAAAAAAAGCTTTGAAGATGAGAAATACTCCGTAAGTACATGTGTGGGATAGAGGAAGTGGAAAGGGCTAGAGACACAGATTGCATTGACTGCCCTGATGTTTGCCATAGAAACCACACATCATTATTAGCAGCTGTAGGATTAAGAAGCCTACGTGGCTGAGGTAGTTCCTCCTATTTTGGATGAGCACAGCCAGACAGCAGAGGCTGCAGTTGCTCAGCTCCCACTTCAGTTTAGTTCTCAAGAGGAAGATGCCCCACGCGGACACACCGTTCCTTGGACAGTTCTGCTGCAGTAAGACCCACACTCACCACCACCGTGCACAGCCACTCCTCTCAACATGGCCTTTGTCTCCCTCCTGCCCGTGGGGCAGTGGCCATGGCCAGAAGCTAAGGCAGAGGATGGCGAAGGGATGAAAAATGTTTAATCTGTATTCCTGTTGTCAGAAGGGTAGGAAAAGTCACCAGGAGCTCCCCTTCAATCACACGCAGAGGTAGGTACCTGCTGTACCCTCCTGAGCTGCCAGCGCTGTGGAGATATAAAATATTTCCTAACAAAAAGAAACTGGATCACTAGCCTGGAGGAGCCATAACGTTTATTCTGACGACAATGAAAGACGGCTTTGATCACCACAGCCGCCATACGTCTCCGATTGCAGACGGCAAGCCCACCTCAACACAGTTACAACACGTGTACCGTGTACCGGCCTCCTTCCTCCTGCCAGGCTGGATGTCAGGCTAATCAGTTTGATCTGACAGATTTTAATTAAATCAATTAAGGCCTTTTGGAATAGACTTGATTAGTGTTCCACAGAGGAACCCCTCGTGAAAATAAACCCTGTCAGGAAAGGCACTAATATTTTTCTCCTCTCACAATGAGAAGTTCTTTGCGTTGTTACTGGATTTTTTACATCATTAATAAAAGTACTTTATAAACACACAGTGTATGATGGTTTTTGAAGCTTGACACTCAATTATATTAAATTAACAATAGCCTTCTACAAACAGAAGATTTTATGTCCTCCTTCAAGCAATTTTGTTACTGTGCAGTTACAGCCAACTCCAGCATTTCAAAAGCAACCACTTATTCTGATTTAAACTCAGATACGCAAAATCAAGATGCAAAACAACCCTGATCACTTCCAGTCAACCTTCTCAGAGTGGCTGCTTGTACAAATATCGGAAACTCAGCACATGTAGAAACGTTGTGTTGCTAACGCTGTAAGGGGCCACCTTGTTCCCCACCTTGGCTCATGTGAGAACAAAGACCATTTTTGTTCCACAGGACTTGAATGAGATTGTGTTGGCATCATTTTGAAAGGGTTCAATATGGGCAAAACCCCCTCTTGTCTGCACAGATGCAACAGCACGACTGAGTTAGAAGGCATCATCTTGCTTCCAATACCACATTCGTGATCTGCAGAAGCGCTGAAGCTGGAAATCCCCTGGTGCCTGTAAGTGACAAGCAGTGGCCACAGTCACACAGTCCACACGAGATATCCCACTGCCCGAGACAGGCACAGCTACTGCACTCTATAACAGCAGGTCCAGCAGCTAGTAATAACCACTGGTGCATCAGAGCTAGTTGAACAGACGGGTGCTTCAGAAGCCTATTAAAAAGTGACATGAAATCTGAAGTTTACAGAGGAGCTCATTGTATTGTATTTACAGTAATGGCATCCTTGACTAGATGATAACCATAAAAATGCAGGTAATTCTTATGGCTAGTTTAAATTAAACGTACTTTGAAATATAAAGTCACCTCTAAATCTTTTTTTTTTTATTTATTTTCTCCTTGTATACCAGGCAGAAAGTAGACTTCTCTACCCACTTTTTGTATCTGCTGTTTCTCCCCACTTTGCAGGTTTAATTTAATAGTAAATTAAGCTTCCCAACAGTTGTAAACGATTTTGAATTCAACCTGAGAGGGAGTAGCAGTGATCTTGTGACTGAAAGGCTGCTAAGAGCTCAGGTGCTGAAAAATCACTACTTCACCTACCAACACTTCCTTTTCCTCTAAAGCCAGAGTGGTCTTGAAGTGTCAAACGATGGTGAGCCCTACAAATTTTTTTCTGACGCAGGCTGAACAGGGGAAAGGAACTCTGATGTGGGAAGATACTGCATTTGGAATGGAAGTCAAAATGAAAAAAACAATAGGAAAAGGATGGAAAAAGGAGGCAAAAAGGGTGGAGCAATACGCTAAAGAGTTAAGATTAAGACACAAGGTACTCTGAGGAAGAGAGCGAATAAGATAAAACAAGAGGTAAGACTGATGTCCTCCAAAGAAAGAAAGAACCTGAAAAAGAGAAAATAGTGTTAACAGGCACTTACCTTATTAAATAAGAATGAGGAAAGAACAAAAAGGCCATTATAATTTTCATTCCATGCCCCTCTCTTTGTTTTCATTTTTCCATTTTATTTTACACATATCTGTTATGTTATATACAGCACAAGAAAATCCTGTGTTTTGTTAAGTCAGCAGCCATTTACTACAGTATTTAAATAAACAAAAGCTATTCCAGTGTATCTGCTGGTTAGTCTGAATCCAGCAGACCCATATGTGTTTTCTGGCGCTCATTTGATAAGAAGTTCAAATTCATTTATTCTGAGCTTGAGCCAATAACTAAAGTCTTCTCATTGTACTGAGATTAGAATTACATGTCAACGTACAAATTCCACTCTCAAAACTATACCTGGTTGCAGTATCTGTTGCAGTTTTATTCTCATGACCACACTCAGGAAATATAAATTGGCTAGAGTGTAATTCTGCCTAGTAATTTCAACAGAAAGATCTATTTCAAGACTTTTGGGCTATTTTTAAAATGCTTCAAGGAAAGAAGGCAGATAAAGGATAGATTTGCCTTTGCAAGAAACAAAAAAAGAGCTTTGTTTAATAAATTATACAAAGAAAAATATGTTGCAATAAAAAAGACACATCCAGGAAGAAAAAAGAATTCAGTGCAACTGACCTTCAGGTTCCCTCTACTCTTTCATTAACCATCCACTGAGGTGATCCCTGGCCAAATACGGGCAATTCAGAGCCTGTCATAGAATTACAAGATGAATTAGGGACTGCTGCCACAAATTTACAGCTACCAAGGCCTCTGCTGATTAAATTTTCCCAGACTTGAAAGTAATTTCACTGGAAACACTCTTAATGTGGCCCCCAGATCAGCATCACATGATGATGAGGAAGGGGAATAACACTTTTCCCTTCCAATTATCAGGTGATTTTTTTTCTCCTCTGTGATTTGTAAGCAAATAGACATTAATTTAAGCAAGTGTGACATGAAAGTGCCAGACCTAACATGGATTGTTTGCATCCTAAAAAACTTCCCAGAAAAATCCTGGTTGTCAATTCCCTTAAGGAAAGGTGACTCCTGTATTTTTTTTAACTCCTGTCTTGCAGTGCTTATCAAGTAACTTCAGTTATCACACTAAACAATTACTGACTCACCACAAAATCAATTGACAAGCTAATGTAGTTGAAACTGTACACAGATACGCTCATTACAGGTGAGTAACTTCACATGCATGAGTAGTGCCACTGCACTCGGTGGCATAACTCATGTTCAAAACTATCGGCAAAACCAGGGCCTCAGACTATAAACTCACTGAAGCAGAAACCAGATCTTATCTGCCTGTAAAGCACCTGGCAGTGCACCTATCTTTGCCACTACATAAATTAATTATCATTAGCATCTGAATTTTCTCAGCTCCAGCATTCTCCCCTAGCCTCAGACACCGAATTTCTTCCCAGAGTAATGTTTGTGCGCAGTGGCTTATAATAATGAGTACATGGATATTTAACTATTCTGGGATTTAATGTAGAGATGTTTCAAAAATTTCAACACCAGATGAACATGTGTAAGGCATCCGAAAAGCTTCTAAGGTCCGAGGTCTGGGTGGGGTAAGGCAAAACTTTAAAGGTAACAAATATACTGAACTGAAATCCTGAAACACTTTGACCTTTAAACGGAACCTTCCTCCCCTCCTGAGGTTTAAGATAAGTTCAGCAAACAAAATTTCACCCTGGGCTTGACACATAATCTGCTAAATTACTGAAGAAATAAACAAACACTTTTTCCTTTAAAAAAACCTCAACATAATTTTAAGGAAAAGACAGACCCCATTTCTTATAACTACTGGTGATGGTTTCTACATACAAGCTTACATACAAAGTAATGCACTCTTAGATTTTAACAGGAAATACAAACTTAGAAAGACAGAAACAGTTGTGAAATAGCAGCTGGAAGATAAGGAACTCTGAACAAGATGACTTTTGGTCATCTGAAGAAAAGAATAGTCGTCTTCCTTAATCATTTCAGACTGATTGCTTCAGTTTGGTAATCTCACATTTCAATGGTTTTTTGCTGCGGAACCTTCAGAAACGGGGGAGGGGGGACAGGTGAGGACAGGACTGAAGTGCTGGTCAGTTCGCTCAACCCTTTTGATGCACCTCAGCTAATATTTTTAGAAGTCCTCCAGTTTTTCTTTCAGAACACTAGCTGATTTTATTTCCAACGGCAAAAAAACAACCATGAGCAAGTAAATTGAAAGGGAAAAAAAAAAAGAAATCTAGTGGCATATTATTTTTTTTTTCCTCAGGAAAGAAACTAATTTGAAGGGAACAAATTAATCGAGACAGCAGCTGGCTTTGATGCATGTATGGGTATTCAGTGCAACTCTTTTTCTGCCTCTGCCTTCTCTCCTGAGGTCTAGCCTTTGCTAGTGGACTATTTAGACAGCTCCTTCAACACGCACAAAATACTCCAGTGAACAGTGAAAGCTACTACCTGTTCACCAGACCAAAACTAAACTGAAATGGAGAAAAATAAACAAAAAACAATCAAAAACAGGAAAAAGCAGTAAACTCTTCACTCATTTGTTTAGGTAAGACAGAAATCCTAACTTACAAATCACATGCCAGCAAAGACATTAATTTTAACTGTAGTTATAAAGACTCTGACTAAATTACATATTACGCAAAAAGAGTGTCTCATTAAAATGAAGGGGAAAAAAAGCATTATTTGTTATTCTTGTCTGAGACCTGCTTGGATATGTATGCACACAAGAACTTTTCACTGGCTACCTTATGACACCACTCTCTAAAAGCTATTTTTCTTTCTTGTTCCATAAATCACAAAGGCTCCACAAGTCAGTTTCTGGTAACACATCTTTCTTCATATTCTTAGCTGGGTCCATATTAAAAAAAAAAACAAAAACACACCTTGATTAAATTTTATTTATGTTTACCATTTCTGTAGGCAGTGTGATGCCAAGTTCTACAGTGTTAGAGCAATACCACTAATTCTTAAGCTTTAAGTCAAAGAAAGCAGCACGGTTTTCCAGTCTATGATAAAAAAGAAGGGAATGTCAGATTAACTCTGTCACAAAAAGAATTACAGAAATAACAATCCATTACTAAAATACGATGACAATGAAATCTAATCTACTCT
>NW_010145448.1:0-36832 GCF_000699245.1 Pterocles gutturalis | reverse complement strand
TGCTTGTGCCATGTAACAGGAAACTGAATAAACTCACAATATCCCACCCCAGAGAGACAAGTCTCTCTTCACACACCACTTTGCAACTAATAACTATGTACATTAAAAAAAAAAAAAAAAAAAGGTAATTTAACTCGGAAGAGTGACAAAAAGTACAACTGATACTTCACTACATAAGCACTTCGCTAAGTCGTTCATCACTTTGTGTGCTGTGCCCGCCTCAAGAAGTAACCCTTGGTGGCAGCTACTTACTCACAGCTCTTCCTTCACATCCAAAAACAAAAAGTGGAAACCTCAGCGTGGATATAGGTCAGAACACAAAGTGCAGTCTGATAGCCAGTGCCGAGGGCAGGTGTGAACAAGGGCTGCCCGCTTTCACACTGAGACCCACGCCAGCAGATCAAACTCTTTATGAAGTGAGAAAATAGAACAGAAGCTAAGAGAGTACATCTTTTAAGCAGGATATTTAGGAGCCTCTGCAATCCTTTTACCAGACACACAAATGCAACCTGGCTGCTTTCTTTTTTTTCCCTCTCACTCTAAAAATACTAACCCTTCTCCTGAACTAGTTGGCAGGGACTTGTGAAGGGGTGGAGTAAGGGAAATCAGTGCAGCAAGTCACCTTTCAGCCACCTATGACATCAGCCTGCTGCCCTGATTCCTTCATTAATACCTTTGAGCTGAAAACAATGGGCCTGCCATTAAGCACCACACAGTTCGAGATAAGAAAGCCCTAAGCAGATAATAATCGGTGCATTTAGCTGGATTTCAAACATTCAGCTGCTTAATCATTTCTTCCTCACTGCATGCTACCCAAACACAGGGGGAATGCTTTGGATGCCTTGGGCTAAGGAAGAAGGAGCTGGGGTGTGGGGAAGGAGAGAGGGCGAGGGAGCCACAGGATGGGGATTGGGGGAGAGAGGGGGATTTCATTGGCAATCCTCTCCCTGGGAAATGAAAACATTTCTTAATTGCCATTAGGGAAATAGGTTAAATACAGGCTTGGTAAGCTGCTAAGGGCTGGCTAACAGATTAGAGTGGATGGCTGCTGAAGTATACTTATTTCCATTATATGGCAGAGCAGGGAATTTTTATTTTAATAGTCTTCAAAGACTGTTCCTGTCAGGCGCTGGGTGTGAGACTGCTAGTTAGATTTTAACTAGTCACCTTCCAGCTGATGAAATGAGGACCAATTCTCTGCCCTTGAAGTGACTGCTTTACTGCTTCATCCAAGGAAATAGAAACTGCAGGACGTGCTGACAAGGAAGGTATTGTAACATCTGCCTGCTTTGCTCACACAAAATAGCAATGAGTAATCGCAGAATCAGAGAAACTAAAGACATGATGCAGCATACCTGACACACCAGGAAAGGAGGTGAAAAAAGCATCTCAGGATCCCCAAACACTGAGCAGGCTCATAAGCTGAGCTCAGCTGTAACAGCAGCTCTGCCAAGGCTGGACTCCTCAGCCTCGGGGCCATGTGGGTGGGAGTGTGGGCAACTTACAAAACTCAAATGCCACTGCTTGCCTGCTAAGATCTTCAAAGCCCTCTCCTTCCCCACATTCATCCACGGCACCACCTTCTGCTGGGTGCCCTTCCCCTTCACTGGTAGGTTCCTCAAAAGCCCCACCTCCCTCTCGCCTACAAAGAGAATGATAAAAAAAGTTTCCAGCAAACTGAGCGGGAGCAAATGGAAATCAAGATTCTCTCTAAATGGGCACAGCCTTACATCCACAAAACTAAAAATGGCTACAAGCAGTACACACTGCAAAGCTGAGACACCATCTCCATAATCCTTCGTCATGCAAAACTCCCTGAGGCACGAGTGGGAGTTTTATCTGAGTAAAGTCTGAGTTTCTCAAGGAAAGCCTTTGTTCTGGGGCTCCCTGAAGACAATATACTGAACTATGCAAACGATCATGGACTGGCAGGTGAAGTCGACAGGGGGTCATTTGAAGAACAAATTTCTGTCAGCACTGCTAGTTTAAAGCAGTTGCTGCCACCCCCCTCTTTCTACCTGCAGACACCTTCCCCCAACCCAGTCTTCCCCAATAAAGACACAAGCGTTTGTACAGCTGTGTGCAAAAATCAAGGAACTTCTCTGGCTGCAAACTACCCTAGCTGGGTGCTCTTCCACAAGCTTACGCTCATAAACAACTCTGAGGCAGGGAACGCTATGGCCATGATTTAATAAACAAGGAAGAGGGGGACACAGGCTACAGCCACAGCTGCAACCATTCCACAGCTCTCCAGACTACTCACCCAGAAGGGCCTGTGTTCACCCTACCAGCATCTTTTAGCCTCTACAACAGGGTTGTATCCAAGTCACCTACCAGCAACGACCCTATGTCTTTCTTTAACACCTGAACTGCACCCAGGAATTGTCCAAAAGTGTTGACTGAGTCAGGCCAAGACTGCTAGCAACCATCCCCACCAGTTAGCAGTCCAGATTTCCAGCAGCTAGGGTTCCTATTCCCAGTAGGGTAGCATCATTAACCCAGAGGTTCAGAGGCTGATTGTTAAAGGCATTTTGTCTCCTCAGGGAACAGAGAACAGCCTAGAATGATCTCCATCATCTTTTGATATGTCCAGTGTGTGTCCATCTGCATCACTGGACACCTAAATGCATTTTAAAGTCTGGTGCTAAGTGTCAGTTTCATCTGACTAAATGTAAACTTCTCTATTGCAGATGTTTGAAAGAGATTGATAGGTGTGTTGTAAATTGTTGGCTGGTTTTCTCCACGGACAGTAAAGGGAGCTCTGAGAGAAATTACTCAAATTCAGGCATTTGAGGCTCTTTGAAAAATATGCCACCCCAGCTCCTGGCCCAGAATCACACTGGACACAAAGGGAGACCCAGAAATTCAGTTTGTATTTTTTCTCTTCCAAGCTGATGTGCTTGCCACAAGATGAGACTTAAAGCACGCTTACCTGTGTGTGTGTAGACAGATACAAGATCACTGTGGAACAGCAACCACATTGGTAACAAATGCTGTTGAAAGGCATTTGCTCAGCTGTTCTGCTATCACTGAACCAGCCAGCATGGGCAGAAAGCCCATTCATTTTACACAGCACTAGCTGGTGGTTTTCACTTGGCAAGTAATTCTCTGCACATCATTTATATGGAGTGTATTTCCCAGGAACACACTTGACCTTGATCTGAAGTAAAAAAAAATGGAAAACCCAGCACTTTCCTTGGTTCTTGTTTCCCTTTATCACCTCTCATTCATAAATGTTTTGCCTGTTTCCTATACATATAAAATATCTGTGAACTGACATAAATCCCTGGGCTGTAGATAGGTATTCTTCCTGGATAATCCAAGAATTGTCAGGAATATATATATATACACACCAGGGCAACTAGGGAACCAAGGTTATAATATGCTTGTTTCAGAGAGCCTGAGACAGATCCTTTGCATCTGCCAATCACTTCAGGTCAGAAGTTTTTATGCATGTTTTTCCTGTGACCACATATTTAGCCACAACCAATCTAAACTAGCCACAGCACTGCCAGAAAGACAACTGAATAATGAAACTATGCTTTTGCATGGTGGCTACACATGATATCCTTAGCAGCTGAATGCAGACACACTGGCTGGACGTAAGAAACATTGGTTTAGGTCCATGGAAATCAGTGGCAATGCACCAAGTTAGGCAAGCTCAGAACGTGCCTTTTGTATGAACTTCCGTAATAATGCTGAAATCTCTTTTTAAAGGAAGAATTACTAATACAGTGTTCATTTGTGCTGTATCTCCTTTTTCGGTAGAGAGAAAGCAGTGGGGAAATAACAGAGGTGTCTACTATTATCTCAGCCTTCTTGACAAGACTTTTTTTTTTCCAGCATACGTACAATTCCAAACCATGTACCCTTTAAACTATTTACATCTGGACATGCAAGCATAAGACTTACAAGCAAGTGTAAGGCTTCTCAAACACATGACTATGCTATGGTTCAACTTTTTTTAGCAAACAGGATGCACTTATTCTTGTTCAAGACCAGCTGAGTACCTCTGAAAGGCACCGCATGCTAAGCCAGCCCAACCCTGGTTCCCAATTAATAAAAAATATACTGTCTTAAATGTAATAAAAGGTCAGTTAATGTGTTTTTTCTGTCATTAAGGAAAGGAGAGGTACTGCTTTGAAGTGCTAGTACAGTCGCAAAGCAGTGGGCACACTGTGCTTTACATTAAGTATTTTCCTTGACAACAGAAGTAGCATACAGATAAATTGGCTCTTTCTGCAAGTTACAACAAGTTCAATTACTCTGAACCCTACCTTTGGTTTAAGGCACTCAAATTCTCATTCCATGAACCCTCTAGCATGCGCATTCCTGTAATAGAACAAATTCCTTTTCCCCGCTTATTGCAAAAACATTTATACTATGTTTAAATATAGAAATAATGTATCTATATTAATGAATAGTCTTTAGAGTAGTATCATGGCATCAGTTAGTTATCCTTTGATGGCATAAAATTAATAAGGTCAGTAGAAGAAGCAGCTGCATGGCAAGCATGGGGACTATTGCTGCAAACAGGGTTCCTGATTCCTATATACTAAATATAAATAACTCCAGATTTTTTTTCCTAAGTTATTCTTTACAAATTATTTTTTCCCATCTTGCATATCTAAAGAGAGCATCTCTATTACAATAGCATATTCTACAAGAAGGAAAATTAACCTCATCAACCATTCTGGAACCCCCCACGTTATGAATTACATCTCAAACCACACTTGGCAAACCAAAAACGCTTGGAGGAATCCTGAACAAGTAGTTGGACAGAAGTCTACTTATAATTACGTAAATATGTTGTGCTGGGAAATAAATTGCTTGTGAATTAACTATTAAGGACAGATCATTTTTCATCAAGATGTTACTTGCATCCAGTAGCTTTATACCAAAGTAAAATGAGGAACAAATGGACCATATTCTACAATGGGTGAAAATCATCTTCTCAGCTACACTAAGGCAGCTCCAGTGCAGCCCAGTACTGACACATTAGCAAGAAACTGAAACTAGATTAAGTCACAGAGAAATAAAGTGGAATTTTAATGATTAAGTCTCATTTTAAATAAATAACAAAGTGAACAACCTGACATGAGTGTGGGGGGTGGTTCTGCATTACTTAATGCCTTTAATCAAGATTAGATGGCTTCCTAAAAACAAGCTTTAGCACATTCATTTAGGACATGAGATCTGTGCAGGAATTCCTGGGTAAATTTCTATAACTTGTGTTCTGCTGAAGATAAAACTACCTGATCATAACAGATTTAGGCTTTAAATTCTATAAACCTGGGAATGTGACCCATCATTACTTGTGACGTGACAAAAGAGCTTCCTTAGCTATTTATTAGAAAAGGAAAATTAATTTTAAAGACTATTAGCTGAGCTTTTCATTATCCAAGTACCTTTTTTTTTGCTGTCACCCTCCTCTCCCCCCTTTTATTCACAACACAAATACACAAGCCTATTTCAAGATTAGACCAAATTATTGTGGGACTGCTTTTGTGCATGAAAGGAAAAGAAGCCTGAGTTCCTATAAACCTTTCAAACTTTCATTCCATCTCCCTTCCCACTTTGCACGGAGGAGTCTATTTTACAACTTTATCCATGTAATGATCCTGCAGACTGCTTCTTCATGCCAAAATTTCTCTTTGAAGTTTGCTCTCCCACTAGCGTTTCAGTGTAGGTATTCAAACTGATCGCGCAAGCATAGCAGAACTCCAGAACTGTCCACGTTCCATCGAATACAGTTGTTTCATGTTGCCTGTGATTTACAGTCTTAATTAATGCTCAAAAGAAGAAGAGCACATCTTTGGTGGAGCGTCCCCCCTCCACACGCACACATACCCCTCCTCCCCATTTTTTTTTGGTACAAACCAGCACTCTCAGGGTTTTGTTGGACATTGTGCAGGATGGCTTTGCCAAGCAGAATGGAACACACTTAATACTTTTCCTTTATAACCTTTGCAATAAATCAGCTACCACTCCACTTGCACGAGAACGGCCATTAGTGTCCTGTCCCCTCCCCCAGCACTTCCCGAATTTTAAACAAAGTAGGAATAAACTGAAGCTGAGCAGAGCCAGCGAGCCCAGTAAATCAGTTTAATGAGAACTGAATCAGTCGTATGAAGTCCACTACTGAACAAATAAGGTGGACAGCAGAGGCTGAGCTTTCCATGGAGGTACTGGGGATGGGGAAGCAGGAAAGCAGAGCTCACATACTTGATCTTCAGCAATGACGCATGTCTGTTGTGAACGCTCTGTTCTTTAAAATCACATTTGGTGCAGCTTGCTGCTGCAATTCATTGTTTAGATTTGGCTGTTTCCTCTCCTGCTTGTGGTTTTGTTCCTCCATGTTTTCCCACAGAAGTAGAGTTTTCTGTTTACCCATTTTCACCACTTATCTCCTCTGAGATGCACTTTGACTCTTCATTTATCTATCCTTCTCAGGTCTCCCCTGTTTCCACATTTACTGTAAGAGAACACATCTACACATATATGTACATGCTACTGTTCCATTTAAAAGCCAGAAAGCAAATAATCCTGTATTTCCAGGAACGCAGAGTATTAAAGAAACCACATCAACTTTTTTATATGACAGCATGTAGATTCTGGGCATTCAGCATTAAAAAGACAATCTCAAAAGTGTAAACACCTCCCCCCAAAAAAACCAACCAACCAACCAACACCAAACCAAACCAGTGCACATTGGTTCAACCATTTCTTCAAACCAGAGGCAGTAACTTGCACAAGTGGTGCCAAGTATGGACTTTCTTGGTCAAAGGGGACTAAAGAGGCCCTATACTCCCCACACTTCAGTCCTCATCTTGGTGCCACAGCTTCTCCTTGTTTGCTCAGTCTGATGCACTCAGAAAAAAGAGCTGGTAAGATGTACTGAAGAGCAAAATCAGGAATTAGTGTGTCCCCTTTGCACGGTGCTGTGCTGTTGTCCTACTCCAGCCACAAAAACTGATGGACATGGGAGGACATGGCCCAGTCCTTCAGATCACCTCTATATCTCTTCATTGGGACTGCCAAGCCTCCTTCACTTGCAACTCAGTAAGACAACCTCATCCTAGACCAGGTGCCCTGACCCCAGCTATAACTCTTTTCTGCTTGAAACAATCATCCCTTTTCAAAATTAAGGACAGAAATATGGATCACCCTTTTTTTTCTGCATTCTTAGCTCCTCCAGGAAGAGCAACCAGAGCCCACTTGTGAGATCCTGCTATCACGAGACCCAAAGTCACAAAGATATAAGCCTGTAGCGTGTATTTGTAAATCTGGTCCTGTTTCCAGAACATTACTGTCATTACAGAAGAGCGGAATTTGATTCATCTCTCTGAAACATTTAAACGCCATACAGCCATACTTTTAATCCTAGCAGGCTGGTCAATGAAACCCACTAGAGCATCTTGTGCTGCTTCTCTGCCAGTGCATCAATTTCTCTATTGCCCATTCTCCTTGATGACCTGAAAAATTTCAGTCTCTATTTAATTTCCAGACTTGTCAATTAGAAAACCTATTATTACCAGCACCCCTCCAACATCTCCATGGCTTCTGGGAAAAGACAGCTAGTTAGAGCTGCTAATTAGAGAGACAGGCAGAGCCCACTTTGCACCTTCTTGCCCCCTGCTTTCTCCTGTCTCACTACAAAGGAGAGAAGTGGAGACACCTGGAGCTGCCAGCCTCGCCTGGGATATGGAGAAGCTCTGCCACTGAAGGCACTGTAGAGACTATTCTGTACAGTTAAGGGCAGCAAGTGATCCTCAAGAGTTTAGAAGCACAATATTTAAGGACGTTAAGATGGTATCTATCAGATGAGGTGAGGAACAGAATGTATATATCAGAGTTAGTTTGGAGACCCTGCTTATCTACCATCAGCTTGTACTTAATGCAAGACCAGTGCTGTGAGCTCTTAAGAATTCTACTGTGAGTCTTACAAGATGGGCTTCTTTTAAAGCCTTGTATTAAAAAAATAATGTGATTTTGTGGGAACCTCAGGCTTCGTGAGAGAAAGAAATTAAGTGTCTTGTCTTCTTGGTGACAAAGAAAAGCTTGAAACTGAAATCCAATAGCACCAAACCCAGAAGGCTAATTAAAGAACTGAAAATATTACTTTCATAACCTGTGATTTTTAAGCCAGCTTCATGACCTTAGAGCCTGACTTACAGTTCTTGGAAGCTGGGGTTTAATTATATCACAAGTGATAATCTAAAGACCCCATATTCTCTGCACTGATTTACATTTTTTCTTGGGTTTTCTGGCGGTAAAAAATTCTGTCTTAATACCCTAACTCATAACAAACACCTTTCTCCAACATCTAGACCACTGCTTAGCTCTTTGTTGCATTTAGCAACCCTCTTCTAGTGAAGCCTGTGGTTTTCTGACAAAGCAAGCACATTCTGTGTTCACAGTTCTCAGTAAAAAAGCCCAAACGCAAATTATAAAAAACTGGATGCAAAGCAAATGATACTAACAAATATGCAGTTTCAAGCTTCTGTTCTGCAAAAGCACATTGAAGAACTCAATATATAACACATTATTTATAACAAACTTGGAATTTTTCTTTCAGTCCCTGCTGTTTTCTCTGTCTTTTCTTCTGTGTCATGGGTATTTAAACTGCCTGAGATGACCTATGGATTCAGATAATCCAACAAACTGAGCAGTTAAGGAAAACAAAAAAAGAAAATGAAAAGCGTTAGAAATCCCTGGCACAGCTACTTCACTCTTCATCCTACATGGTTACATGTATCTCTAATCTTTGTAAAAAGAGAGAAGAAAAGGTACTGCATTCAAAGTAGAATAATAAGACAGTTCATAAATTATTGTTTCAAAGAGTTTGGAAAAGAGAAGAGATTTCACTGGAAGGCAGCTGAAGGTTGTTCTTTTCTTTCTCCTCTCACCAAACTTTGCAGGCATCTGTAAAACAGGAATCTAAAAATGATTTATTGTAACAGACCATCATTCTGGTCATAGCCACTGATGGGCCAGATCCAAAGCCCTCTGTAATGAGAGTCTCCCTGTTGATTTCATAGCTTTGGATCGAGACCAATGTTTGTGCATTTCTTTCAAGGAGCAATTTTTCCAAATAAGCTGGGGTTTATCTGGAATTATTCCAAGGGCTACGTGACACTTTCAAGAGTTTATATTCATCCAAGTGACTTTTAGGAGCCAGTTCTCTGGTTTTTTACAAGGAAACAGCTTGGGGGAGGCGGGGGGGGAAAGAGAAGCACTGTGAGTCCCTCTAGGCTTTTCTAGATCCTTCTTTGGAAGGTGTCCCTCAGGTCTGATAGCACAGGCAGGGCAGGTTCCAGCACACCACCCCATCCTTTCCTGTCAGCCTTTCTAAGGAGCAACCACAACCTACTGAAGCAGTTGTGTCCAGGACAGGTTATGAGGACGGGATTAGTTGCACTGTCATCCCTAGACGTTTTCAGGGCTGGGGACTTGGCTCGTGCTACATTTGCTTCACGTGTCTGGAGCGGGGCAGGTGGGATCTTGCCTTCCAAGAGGGTGTCTCCAGGTGGGGTGAACCCAGTGTCTTGGTGTCCTTTCTGCCGACAGACCTACACAGGGAACGCCCAGCACTAGGAGCCTTGCTGCAGCATGGCGACCCTCAACTACCAGTGCAGCTCCTTGTACTTCTCCGGAGCAGAAAGTCATCCACTTTTCCAGCTGGCTTCTGGTGCCCAGTTTTTCAGAAGTGCCAGGTGGCTTCGGCTGGCCCAGATGAATGGCTGCTGCAGCTCACATGGTAGGCTGAACCAGCCCTCAGCTGCTGCCAAGTAAGGAGGAGGAGGAGGAGGAGGAGGAAGAAAGGTGATATAACATCTTCCTGATCTTTCACTTTCCCTGCATGCTGGGACACCAGAGGATGAGAGCATCCACTGTAGGGCATGCTGTCTCTCAGCACAGAAAACCTCTTGTAGCTGCATTTTGATCGGTATCTCTGTCTTTACTAGAAATAAGGACCATCACACGCCTCACCGTCTTCGGGAGAACTGAAAAGGGCTAACGTCATTACATTTGCCTCCCCACAATAATATCGAAGCAATCTGTAAGTGCTCTAAAGCATGAACAAGCAAAAATGAAAACACCCTTTCTCACAGTCACGGGGTGTAATCAGCGGTAAGGCTGAAGAACAGAAGTCCCACTCACTAACTGCAAACACTTTTCTTTTAGTATTTAGAAATCCTTGTGATATGTTTAAAATAAATACCCATCTACAAAAATACTGTTAACATTAAAATTATGTGAAAAATTCCTTGCAGACCTCTGGGATCTACCCAACCAGCTTTCAGTACCAGAGCACTTACAGATACATAATTAACACAGCTTGAACTGTTCAGTACAAATGTTAAGCAGCCTGAATTACAGTTTTACAGCAGTACTTCTGCACAGATGGAGTAATACCATGATTTGTTACAGCAGCAGCCTGATAGAATAGCCATGAAGACAAGACAACATCTTTACTTATTAAACCACTAACTTTTTCAGTCTGTTTTTCCTTCAGCGAATACAGAAAGGTATTCAGGCCCTTCAGTGCTGGAAGAGTATTCAGGTGGGCTTTAGGGCCGATATCCCGTGGCAGATAGGTGCTTAACCCCCCCTGAAATCAAACGGTTTTGTTAGTATGTGAGGGACTATATTTTGACTCTTTAGCACCTTTTTACAGTATTCACTTAAGAAACTTTCTGCCAAAAAAACAGGCCAAAAAACCCAGCTGCATACGGAGCTAGATCTACCAAATTTATGTTAGGTATTCTGGGCAGAAAATACTGTGTCCATAAAAAATCTAAAAAGTCTTGATTCAACACAAGCTGTTGTATAGACCTGCTCTTATTCATTTTGCAATTTTGACTGCCTCTTGCAAGCACTACTGTGAAAACTCAAAAGCACTTTTTCAAATGAAAGAAAATCAGAGTATCTAGTGTCGGCAAGCCTTGTAAAGCCCATACATGTTTACACTTGGCATCAGATTACACACATTTGACTTCTTGATTTAGTGCGTGCACTTGTGTTTTCCCTTCTTTTGTCAGAAATAAAATACAGCTATTCTTAAGAGAAGTCTTTGTTTTTAAAAAGACCTAATTTGTACTGTATGTGAGGAGAGTTCACTTTTTGCCCCACCCAGAGAGAGAGAAGCCTGATCCAAATACGAGGGGGGAAAGCAAAACTCAGAAGCGGTTAATTTGGGTAACAGCGATGTCTGTTTGCAAGACACAAAAAAGAGAAAGAAAGAGAGAGAGGACAAAAAGTGGAGTCCTTGGACAGGTTTTGGGGTTTTTTTTTGTTTTGGTTTTTTTTTTGTTTTTTTTTTTTTTTGCTGCATCACAAAAGCAATTCTGCTGAAATCTTACTCGGAACATCGCCTGAGTAAAAAAGAGAAACACAGTTCTTAAATTATTTTGTACTTTCCATGTATAGATGAACAGTCAGAACTGTATAGGGTTTTACGCCTTCTTAGTAGCCAGCTTATAAACAGCATAGCTACTAGTCTTTCCATAGGAAAAACAGTGTCCTGTGGATAATAATAACATGACTAACTGCTCAAGCTTCAGGGGCAAAAAAAGCCTTCTACCTAAATAACGTGTGGTTTCTGGCCATTTATTAAGTAACAGATAATAAGTAATAAAAATAGTAATAAAAAATAGACAAGAGTCAGGAATTGGGGAACAGTCTCGCACAACTGAAAAGTCGGTCCAAGTTGACCTTTCACTTATTTCTGTGATTCTCTGAGAAGAATATTAATGTTAAAATTAGATGGAACAGAAGCGTTTTTTATTTGTACGCTGTGCGTTAACAGGCCATCAAGTGGAACACTGGTACATTAAGTGTTTGTAGAATCAAACTCATAAAGATAGGAGAATCCACAACAAAGTGAAGGTGACACCTGGCATTTTCAACATGTTTTTATGGATATTTATATGCAGGAAAAGGAAACTCACCCAAATGTAGAAAACAGGTCAAAAAAACCCCAGTTGTATGGTTTCCAAGCTAATTCTGACATTACCCTATCATTGATCACTATGTAAATAAAAAGCAAGTTAAATCAAACACCATTTGTGCCTGTGAGTTATTTGAGTGAAAACCATAGTCTAAACCATTATTTCCAAATGTAACAAAGCAGGTTTGCCTCAGAACATGGCTTGATGCCCTTTACACACAGCCAACCTAAGATCAGCCCAAAATAAACCATTTATGCGCAAGCAAGCAAGCAAAACACTCGGTTATGAATCCTACTCTCTCACTAAATTGCCTATCTGACAAATTAGTACACTTAGCCTTGCTGCCATGGGCAATCCTATTGAATGTTTGCAGAACTTATATACCCCCATCTATATTAATCTAGAGGGGGAAGAAAAGAGGAATATAATGCTTTATACGTGCAATACATTGAACCCATACTTTTTTCCAAAGTGTGTTATACCCACAGCACTTCTCATGCATTTCCTGCAATACCTCATATAGAAATAAATAGTGCTTCTTGCACATAGCTTCCTTCATAAATCTACCACGGCTCAGTATCAAATTAACAGTGACAAAGAAATGTATATTTTCTTACTTCTATGACACTTAATGTTGGAGGCTGTGCTGCTCAGAGCTACTGTGAGCTCATGAAACAAATTCAGGCCCACATCAAACTATCCTGAAAATGCTGCAAGTGATAAGCTATAAATTGCCTTTGTGTGATTTTTTGTGGGTGCTGTGAAATTGTCGATAGCTTAAATATTTACATTAACTCATGATCTTGCCTTGAAATCTCGGGATGGAAATAAAATTCACGTTCTCAATACAAAGCCGATTTAAAACTGTATCTTTCCTGTTTGCAATTTTGCCGTTTGTTCAGAGCCAGAACCTAGGACCAAATTTGTAAGAGAGGACACGGACGCAACCTGAATACATTATTTACAGAAACCCACGGAAATGAAAACTTTGGAGTTTTGTTTTCACCTGAGATGTGAAATATCCTGGAAAAGAAAACCTTGGAGTTTTGTTTTCAGCTAAGATGTGAAATATCTTCCTGGGAATTGGTATGAGGCAGCAATTTGGGACCTCTGTGTTCAATTTGCAGAGTTATTATTTAGGCTCAGAGGCTACCACAATAAATAGCAGACTTATACTTTCTCAGGAATTCTCTTAATTTTGCTAGAAATCTCTGGTCGGGCAGTCACCCCTATGCCGAGGAAAGCTGCAGCTTTGTCATTCATCAGTCTTTCCTCATCTAAGTGATCTTAAAACATTAGTATAGCATAGCATGCAAACAGCTTGTAGAAGCAGAGAAACCACATTTTAAATTATATATATTAGGGTTAATTTTAACGAGTTTCAAAGAATTTTTCCCATCCATTTTATTAGCTTTTAGAAAACAAACTCTGTGACGTACTGATGAAATCCAAAATAGGAAGGTCACTACAGTTGCCTTGTTTACATGAAGAATAAGAGTGTTTCTCTTTAGATTAGCAAAAGAGAAAATGGCATTTATTGTATATTAATTTATTTTTTTATTGCTGATGCGCAATCATTTTAGCGACTGAGCTGTGTGCTTGAATTTAGAGAGGCTGCTTATCTTAATAACCACATGAATTATAGTTTTATGCTGAATTATCTGGAAAGTAGAGATGTCACAACATAGAGAAGCACACTTCCTAAAGTGACCATCCTCATAGGAAATTTTGATGCAGTACAGGGAGGGGTGCTCACAGACTAGCATAAAATCCCAAACTAATTTAAAATTGCTTAAATGTTTTCAAATGGAAGTGCACTAACTGGGACCTCCTGCAAATGTGGACCCAACAGCTTACAAACTAGAGCATGGTACATATTCCTGCGGTGGCTACTGCTTGGCCAACACTAGGCACCACTCCTAAATTACTGTCATTGAGCACTGTCTGAGATGGCTTGACACTTTGGTGACAACTTCTACAAGGAAGCACCTTGCGAAGAGGAAGCCACATTAAGTCAGTGCACACCAACCAAGGATCAGTCTCCCTCTACCCTGCAGAAAACAACTCGTGAGAAGGGCAATACCAGCAGCTCACTGCCATCTCCTTCGCACTTCAACTGCTTGTGATACTAGAGTGCTGCAGGAGCCAAGGACCTGTGAAGCTTTTTTCACTCCTGTTTTTTCCCTTTTAACAATCTTAATTTTCCAATGTCTGTTGACATCTTTTTAAACTAAATGGCAAGGGTATTTCCAGCTTCTTTGTTGTCAGGATATTAAGATGAAACTGCATATGTATGGGACCCTCTTCAAAAGCTCATTTGAGACAGGTGCTGTAAGAAATAGTCCGTATTTAAGCACTGCAAGGTTCTGAAGGAGACACTATTTAAAATTGTGCTACGTGTCTTGAGATTGTTCACCTATGGTTTTCGGTTAAGAGCTACAAGCTCTTAATGTATTACAGCATTTCTATGTTGGGCAGGATGGAAGAGGAATAACCAGGATGTTAACCCTGAAATTGTAACCGGAGAGCTTTGCACAACTGACACGGTGTTTGTGGTTCAGATATTAATTACAATTTGATGAACCTATTTAGCAAAGTTCAGATGATAAATGTGACTTTGATGAAATTATTTTGCTGGAAACAAAAACTTCTTCAGACTACTTAAAAGACACGAGGATGTTAAATAGTGTTACAGTGATTTAATTAGTATTTGGTTTCACTGCGACATTGGAAAATCAAACAAGATAGTTTCAGTTTGAGCCTGAGTAGATTCTGATCAAAGGGTTTCAGTATTTTCAGTTTTATTTTAACAAATGTTATAATTTTTGTATTGTTGAATTTTGTTGCAATTATTAATAAGTATCTATACTGTACAAAGTCTGCATCACTTTCTTTTTCTAACACAGTGAGTGGATGTTGGCTGGCAAGCCTGTCCCGCACAGCTCACACAAGGATGCATCGGATTCCCTTGGCAATTGTGATCACCTGGGCTTGCTCTGCTTACACTGAGCAGTACCAGGCTTCACACATCAGCCTTTCAGACTGTGCCTCTACAGATAAAATACTTCAGTCTTTGTACCTCCCTCCTCTCCACCTGCTCAGCACTGGCCATGGGGCCAGTTTGTTTTTTTTCTGGCATTTGACTCCCTTTGATTAACTTGTGCCTGCAAGACCTCCACCTTCCAACAAGTTCCCTGCTGACATACAGTGCATGCCTGTGCCTGTGGCTTTTGGAGAGCAGCTGCTTTTAGCCCATTACAGCCAGGGCCCTTTGTGCGACCATTTATTTCACAGTGCTGTGTGACAAGGACTGTGTAGCTCCACTGACTGTTTCAGTAGGCACAGTCTCACCTGGAACCTCCAAGCTCCAATACAAAGAAAAGTAACTGAGGCAAAAGAGATACAGCAATTAGTAAAACTAATTTCAGGAAAACTTTGTGGCAAGTGAGAATGCCCTAAAAAAAAAAAGAAAAGAAAACCTTTTAGATAAAATTAGCAATTGTACAGAATACCTCCGTCATGGCAGCCAGCTGACAATGAGAAACAGGAAATCTCACTTACTTGCCTAAGTGAGAAAGGCTGAAGACCTTCAGTAGTCTAACTATAATTTCCAGTATTTTGTATTGCTTACTCTATGGAGCCAGAAATAGACAAGCTATGCCATATAAACATGAAGCAGTATTACAGGAAACATGCGTTTTTCTTAATTTTAGGGAGGTGCTTGCCACATTTGTTTACAGAATCACTCATTCTGTTTACAGGGACATTAACTGCATGAGTATCATTTTTCCTCTCTGTGATTTTTATACACTGTGCACTCATTTTGAAAGTAAGTCAGTGGACCCTGTTTTATGTAGTTCAAGCCTTGCCCTGCAACTTAGTCATTACAGTGCTTCCTACATGCATTAGTTATTGAAAGGACTGACCCCAAAATAAAATGATGCAAATCACATTACCGCTCAAACCGAATGCCTCTGTGCCGGGAGAGATGGAAAGACACGGGAAGGCACAAGTGCGTCTGCAGCACCACAACAGCAGCAGGGGCTGCTCAGCCAAGCTGCAAAGTCCTCCGTCAGGGCTGGGGAGGAGGAAGCAAGCCCAGGGCTGGCAGCTAGGAAAGGAGGAGAGGGGGGACCAGGGGATCCGGCATAATCACATAAGAGAAATGAAATACAAAAGGCAGAACAAGAGAAAATACATGCTAAAACTTGAAGGAAAGCAGAGTGAAAGAAACAGGTGTGGACAAGTAGATAAATGATGAGGGCAAAAACCAATCACTCATCATTCTTATTTTCAAAAATAAGAGAATAGATGAGAAGGGAAGAGTAAGCCCACCCTTTAGATAGGACACGGGAAAAGGAAAGGTGAGAAGGAAGGTCAACATGAAAAATGGAAAAGCAAAGAGGGAAGAGGGAGAAAACCCTCAAGAAAAATGAGAAAATTGTGAAGCTGCCCCCTGCTCCCCAAACAGAAGTTCTCCATGGTCTTGTTTTTCTCTTGTCAAAAAAAAATGTAGACAGAAAAAAAGCAAAAGGATGATTACAGTCTCACAATAAGGAGATAAAGGAGGAGAGCAAATTGGGTATCAACCGTATTCATCAGAGGATATGTAAGGAGTAGCTGAATTCAAGTACATTGCAATGCAAAAAGAACATTTCTTCAAGGAGGAAAACTATCTGTCCAGCAAAATTCATGAAATATTATTGCAAGCCCACAACTTTGTCCCAAAAAACTGTAAATAAAACTTCTGTCTGAAATTTTTCCCACCATTCCAAGACAGTTGGTATTTAATCTAAATAACCTCCTGCTGAGTGTTGATCGCAGCCTGTAGCTCTGCAATCCAGCCCAGTCTAAATAGAGGTTTAATAAATAGTCAGCTTAAATTCACTCAAATTCCAACTTGTTTAGAGTACAATCTCTATTGCTGAACCCGTAATAGCTAAACTGAAAACTGGAACTTCTTGATGTCTGGAGAATGCTGCATTTTTGTGTGGGGTCTCCAACTTTAGGATTGTCATGAAGGCACTGCTATTTGGTGTACCAGCAATTTTGTCTGGAAAAAATAGGATGTGTTTTCAAATAAACGGTAAATCTACAGCTATGGCCAGACTATAGCATTGAGAATGACTCAATGGTGGGCTCACTGGCACTGTGTCTCAGGTAGGGGCCATTTTCTGAATGCAAGTATTGATTTGCATTGTGGGAGACAGGGAAGGGAGACGAGAATTGTACTTGTTTCAGCCCAGGTTCTTCTCACCTTGCTCCAAAAACTGCTTTTGCAGTACTGGTTTGCTTGTACCCCTCTGTATTCATTTTAATGGTGCAGACACCTCACTGCCTGTTCTGTGCCTTCCATGAATCCCACTGAGCCACCCCCATCACAGCAAATGCTCACTGAACAATAACAGATTTATGGACACACACAGGGGTCCAAACATGAGAAAATTAGATTTGTTCAAATCCAAACTTCACAGGAAACTGGAGCCTAAAAAACTCCAGGCACCATTTCTATTTACATGGGCATTTTTAAGCTCCCTAGAGACCCTGCTGCCCTGCTGGCAAGATATTTTTTCCTCGAGGGAAAAAAGGCAGGGAGCCTGTTTGGAAGCAAATGATAGGGCCTCACGCGGTCCTCGCTTAAATGCAAAGCACTTGCTGCCGCAAGAGAGCTGAGACTGCAGTTGCTCCTTCAGCCAGATACCCCATCCAAAATAGCCCCTTTCCACCTGCCAGATCCAATCAGAGACCCAGAGGAGGGCTTTTACAGAGTCCAGCTATCATCTCCTCCTGCTTTAGATCCAGTGACCCAACGCTAACACCATTCCCCGCTCCACCATTACTGCACTGACTGACAGGGTCAGTCCTTGCTAGATGTCACTAAATCAACGTCCCTCGGGGGTCTCTTTCTGAAGGAAGACTACGCTCTCTCGGGTGACCTTCAGAGTTCACAAGTGACTGACGCAGAAGCCCCGCGCCATCCATCACTCCGTCAGGAAGGGACATTTGGAGAGGGTCAGAATGGCACGGGACTGCCGTGAACTTCCTGCACCCTGCTTCCCTGCATACCAAGCCCCGCTGCTTCCAGTGATTCATTTATCTGGAGAAGGGAACAGAAGGTGAAGTCAACGAAGCCGCAGTGCGTGCGGCAGAGGTCAGGCCCAGGAGGGAGCCCAGAGTGTGCACACATGCATACACAAGAGACACAGAGAGAGGGCAAGCGTGTTTTCTATTAGCTGCCTGCTATAAATATTACCTTTCAGGTCAAATATTTTGTTTTGAAAATAGCCAAATCCCAAGGACTGCTTCCACCCATCAATCTAAAAGGAGGGGAAAGAAATGTCAATGCTTTCTTCATCCAAAAACTAGCTCAAAACAAACAAGGTCACGGCTGCTTCACGGCTAGCAGCGATGAGTGACTTCTATCAGCTCCTCTTTTGTTCCTTACCAAAGTAAGAGAAAAGCCAGATTTCTGATGCATGGAGGAGCAATTCCCAGGACCATGCCTGCAGGATCAGTCTCTCATGTAAGCTGTGATCTGAAGTGCCTATACAGCAGATCTAGACTTGACCAAAGTGATTTGCAACGTGAACATGCAATACAGCTAATGCTCTAGCATACAAAGATATTAAACCATGTAACCCAAAGTAAAAGATTACAAGGTGGATTAATTTGCCAGGAGGCATAAATCTCCTTTGATTAATACCTCCAATTAAAAATTGCCTTGTTTAAAAAAAAAAAAAGTAAAACAATACAGCCTCCTTTGCCTTACATTACATGTTGCTCTCTGAGGATAAAACAACTGCTTGGCTGACAAGTGACACCTAAGGCTTAATAAACGGCCCTGCTTCCCTTAACACAGCCCTCATCAGGTGTATTTTTTAATGGCCTGGTAAATACTCTGCAGTATGTTCTGAAAAACAAGAAAAGGTTAATAAAAGGAGACCACATTATAGCCCGGGAGCAGAGTGCCCTACCCAGCATGCTGCCTCTGCCCCATGAGCCCGTGGGGTGTGAGGAGGGGGCCCCAGGCACACCTCACCCATCACATCCCATCCTTGTGCTCCCCACAGTGAATGCAGAACAGGCGGCCCAGTGCTCAAGCTCCTTTCCTGAGCCCAAATATATGCATTTTCCTCAAACACAGCCATGCTGGCAGTTACACTGCATAGCTGGTCACTTATGCACCGGTGCAGTCAGGACTGTCTCGGCAGAGCTTTAAGCATCAGCGCTTTCTTGGGACAAAGAGGCAAGGAGCAGGACAGCAGAAATAGCTGTTAGCACTGGTTTGCCTGGGCTGTGCATTAGCAACTTGGCAACTGGAACATCATCATACCCTAAACAGACTCCCAGACTTTGAAGCCAGGGAAAGTGTTTTTCCACAAGCCTGATGCCCCACTGTGCTGTGCTCCGGCTCTGGGTGCAGCACGGATCGGGGAAGGCACGGCTTGCTATTCTGTCCCACAGCACCCCAAGTTGCTTCACTGATAAAACATGCTGATGCATGTGCCACAATAGTGTCTATTCTGCTGTGATAATACGTGGGGACCCCTTTAATTTTCAATAATCAAGTTGAGCATGTCCTTCACTAACTGCTAAATCCTACTTTCTGCCTTCTTCATAGACAGCCTGAATTCTGAAGGATCTGAAAACGCTCTCACGCATACGCCTGACCAGCTGCCCTAACACAAGCGGTACCTATGCAGGAGCTGAGGATTTCTTCTCCAAGTGGCAAACACTGCTTCATGGCTGAAGTACAAGGACCAATGATCCATGTAACAGCTTAATTACATTAATGAGACTGGAAGGATATTTCTTACCTATTAGAATGCCTAACCCCTTTTTTCCAAAACATAAAGCCACTTGAAAGGCAGTGGCAGTGTGAAAAGAGTACATCAGAAGGGCAGTGACGTTGCCCTACTAGAGCCTCTCAGTTATTTTATCCTTTACCACTTTCCCACCACATCCACTGTCTACAACAGACAGTATTGGAAGGTTTACCATATTCACATCTCATTGTACATATATCTAATCTGCAAAGAATGATGACTGAAAGAGGGGCACTATCCTGTGTTATGCTGACAGATCAGGTGTACCAAAACTAGCTCCTTTACGGTGACAAAACGCCTGGGCAAAGGAGGACTGTGTAAGAGGAAAGCACGAAAGGGGGACCCTTAGGTACTTACTATGTAGGTCTTGCTCCAGGCACAGAAACAGGTAGGGGTAGCAGTGGGGTTAAAGGCAATACTAATATTAAGAAGGGGTATACATCCAGCAAAAGTATTAATTGCTGTAGGTAAAGAAATTGCCACATGCCCTAGGAACCAGAGGGAAACATCAAGGCACCATTTGCCACCTGAGGTGCTGCTCTCTGGGCAGCAGGATTTGAGGTCCCCCTGCCTCACCAGGCATCTCCAGCGCATGTATGTCTGCAATAACCAGCTGCTACACAATTGTTTATCACTGTTACGGCTGCTCTGGTTTATGCACTGGAATGGGATTACCTGGGGTTTTTAGGTGATTGGGCTGGGATTATGACTAGCTGGCTGAGACTCAAGCCAGCCGAAACAGACATCACCCGAGAGGTGCAGAAGGTGGGTGGGGGTGCAGAAGGTGGGTGGGGGTGCAGACTACAGGAAGGATAAGCTTGTATCAGCCCTTCCACCCAACAGTACAGCCTCTTATACACAAATCAAGTTTGCAGCACAGAGGTCTTGTTAGAGACAAAGCTGATACTACACTATAGCCACATCAAAGAGCCTTTTTTCTCTGTCTGCGCTTGGTAAAGAGCATGCAACCTCTTAGTTCAGATGTGGATTTCTGACATTTACCATATTCTGGTCACCTCAAGTACAGGCTACTGTCATGGCTTTACTTGCTCTGGTCCTTAAGATCACTCAGAAGCTGAAGTGAAATCCAACACACAACAGCCTTTAAGTGTGGCTTTATGATTACTTACGCATGAAGGTTTGCAGGTTGAATTTACCGCAATGGTATGGGTTTTTAACTGCAAATGCTTTCAGTTTCCCTAAGATGTATGTCTGCCTATGCTGCAACATGAGAATTCAGTGGCACTATATGTCTGCATAAGATTATTGATAGTGCAAGAAGCAGCATGATCTAAATGCTAATATTTGGTTTGTAATCTGTTCTCTGGGGAAGGAGACTTGAGACGTCTTTTGCTATTTTTGTACTCTTCTCTCAATTCTTCTTGGTTTTGCTTGGTTATTGAGACTGTCAGCTTTATACCTCATAGTAGAGATAAATTCTACATTAAATATAACCAGGCAGGAGGAGGACTGCTAGAATGTGCAACTCTGATATAAACTGTTAGGCACTGAATACTGCAGTTCAGTACTTTGAATTTGGTGATATATTTGTTGGATAACTATCATATACAAAAGTTACACTGTATGACCTTACAACTTTCACTGTTCCCTCTACAGTGACATGAGATGCAGTAATATAACTGCTTCTCACACAAAATTCATGCCTAGAAATTATGCATATTTAAATACACAAAGCTATACCACAGTCCCCAAGACACATCTCACTGTAAAGCGAACTCAACATTTCTTCTCAATATAAAATAATGTAGAAGATATTACCTCTACCACCATAAAATGTTTTTTCTCTTTCCTATCACCATCACCACTCTAAAATGGAAAGTGCTGAAAAAATTAGTTTTTCTGAGAGGTGTTTTCCAAAACACAACAGTTTACAAACTTCCAGAAAGTTCAGTAACATGCTTGTGGAAACAAAGACCTCTGCAATGTTTCCAGCGTAAATGGTGCAGCAAGATGCTGGTGTAGGAGGTCCAGAAAGTGAGACATGAGTTAAATTTAACAACTTCAGTGAGACAGATATGCTCACCTGAGAAACACCTGGGAAATAAACTAAAAGCCTGCGTAACTAAAGAAGTAACAAACTTCTTTTTATTCTGGTAATAAATACACTTTTGTAAAATAGATATGTCATTTATTAATAATTTTATTACCAGCTTTGAATGCAGATTAAGTATCTGCTCTTGCAGAGTGCAGCAGTGTATACAAGTTAACCTTTTCAAGTCATGAGACATTCTGCTACATTGCTTCCCTTTATTTTTTTCAAAATTCTGGAAATTTTGCTTCAGTAACTTCAAGCCATGCTGAGATACCAGGCACTTTACTACTCAGATCCAAGAAAGGGAAACAGAAAAGGGGGTGGAGGGAAGTAGGAGGAGAATTGTCTCAAAACCAGTTAAGAAGGCAGGAGGTTTGTTCTTTTTTTTTTTTTTCTGTACCGTGAAAAAGTTTTTTTTGGGGACAAATGAATAATGTTAAGCAACATGAAATGAAACATTTCTCATCAAGGGTTCCCAAAAAACTCTGCATATTTTAAAAAATACATGTTTTATTTTGAAAGGGACGCTCTGAGATGCCACACTTTGAGAATGATTAAAGACATTAAAAGCTTAAAAAAGTTTCAACTGAAATCTGTCCAACTGGTAACCAGAACAACAAATTGAATGCATAACCAACCAAGTTAATTGCTTTGCTTTCCAGAACAGCATAATTTGGCAAACAACATATTAGTCATGAAAACCTCTTTTACGCAACTCTAGCTAAAGAGCACAGGACTGTTTCCCCAAATTTAAGGGCTGCAACTTTGTTCAGATCACAGTGTGCCTCTCTGGTTGCCAGAGGCAGACGGTGCTCTGCAGAGCTCCAACTACACCTTATTTTGCCTCCTCTCACTTTGGAGATAGGATAGCCAAGAGATAAGGGAGAGGCACGGAAATTCCCCCCCCCCACTGGGAGGAAGGCTGGAGGGAGGGGAAGCATGCCGGGAATTTCCTTCACAGGAGGTGAATTTCCTGGGAGCCGTGCAGGCTAGGGTGTTTGCACGAAAGCCGTATTCAATGGCTGCAGCAGAACATGGTATTGGCCTTATTTCCATGAAGGGGAACTGGTAACATCACTGCATCAGTCAAATCTGGTTTGTGATGTACTTCAGCTACAATGCATGTTAAGTTACCTTATTTTCTTGCGTACTTCTCAAGTTATCTTCTCTCAGCAGCCTTAACTTCAAACCACTGGCCAGGTAACCTCACTGATCATGGCTGCATCTTGATCTCTCTCTGCCTGAACGAACACACACACACACTCCCAATATCAATTTTTTACATCTCCACTTAAATAGGAGTCTCCTCCAAGTTGAGAGGTGAGGACTATTCTCATTTTTTTCACCTGTTTTTATTCAAGACAAGACTTCACAACTACACTTACTTTGGTACCTTTGTGAAAGATTGTATCAAAAGAATATCCAAGGGTTTCAATTTTTGTTTTCATAAATTTGTTTTCCCCTATTTTTCCTTCAGGAGAATCCGTAACACCCAACAGCATAGTGCACCTGAGAAAACCCATGCTACTACTCAATGTCTGTTACGCTTCCTATTTTTACTTACTAGTTACCATCAGTTAGTGGGAGCAGAGATTCATTATGCTGCTGAATAATTCTTAGTAACATTCTTTATGAATCTTAGGGGGAAAAAGTTTAACTTATTTTATATTAAAAGTCTATTGCTCCCCATGTTAATGCTTTACAGCATTGAAGGTGACTATTCTTACACATACCACAGCCATTTAAGTCGCTCTTCACTTTCTTTAGAACTCTTCACACAAAAAATTTCAAACGTGGATATGTGTTTCAATGTACTCGGTAAAGCTTTTTCATTTCATTCTTTGGAGGAAGGAAAAAAGGGACATTTGCCTTTTTCCAATTCCTCAACTTTATAACTGGCAGTGACTAACTCCTGGATGGTTATTTCCCTCCATCGTCTGCTGTGGTGAAGCTGACACAGTAATTCCTAGCATACAGTCCTTAGGAAAACCCCCACGATGTGTTAATTTTCATTATACAGTGCTAAAAGGATGTGCAACTGCAGCTAAAGAGGTATCACCTAAAGTATATTATAGCTTCAAGAGTATGAACTATCCCACCCATTAAACCAGAACCTCTGACAGAAGTCAGGCTGAGGATGCCAGAGGAGGGGGTGCCAGTGCTGACAAGTAACCCGGTGTGCCTGAGCTGGATACATACCTCTCCTGCATCATCAACAGCGTGACGCTGCTATAAAAAAATACTTGCCTTTACCATGGGACTCTCAGTCACAAACGCACCTGCACTTTTAAGCTCAGTTGAACAAATTATAACAAACATTTAAACCGTACATTTCCCATTTTGAGGGCAGCCAGAGTGACCAGAGTACAAATCTGCCGACACTCAGGCTGAGGTCTTCAGAGCTCACATCAGCACTCCATGATGCCAAGTGAGAAAAAAAAAAAAAAAAAAAAAAAAAAAAAAAAAAAAAAAAAAAAACCAAACCACCTTCACAGATTTTCAGCATATAAAGTTGTTTCAAGAGGTGCCAAAAGAAATCATTTCGAGCCAAACAGTTGGTTTGATGGCTCTGCTAATTACAGGCCAGGGCTGTTCCTGCTGGGCTGAAGAAGGCCAAGGCTTGTTGTCACGCAGACAGATTAGCCACTGTTGCCCATTAAGACCACCGCTTGAGTGTAGACAGAGACGTGGAAGGAAACATAAGAAGGCAGCATGTGCATAACCAAACAGGCTACCTTGCTGAAAAGAAACCCCCTAAAGCCACATTCTGCTTCATTAGCACATGAAAATAAGGTAATTGAATACTTCATTCTCCCATCCAGAGCCAAGATCCATCACTCATGGAAATGGAGTTTTGATAAGGTGGGGTGTTTAAATGAGCCAGAAAGAGCCTTTGAGTGTGTGTTACTTTGTTTATCTGAGAGAAATCCCACTTAAATATGAGTGAAAAAGACATAAAAATCACTTTATCCGGTGAATCACTGGAACGCTACAAAGCCTCTCTGAGGATGAAACTTAAACAAAACCATTTTAACACTATCCTGAGGACAGAAGGCATTGTGTTTGCTGCTGCGTTTATTTTTGTATCAACATCCACCTTTCTCTCTTGGGTTTTTTTTTTCCTCCTCTCTTTGAACTCTCCATCCCACTAGCTATTTTTTGCCGGTTTTTAACATCACATCTATCAAGAGACAAAAGCTTAAGCCATTGGCAGGGCATGGTATTTTACTCAGACTTTTGTTATTTTTTTAAGTTATGCATGTCATACACTCAGGTTTGGGAGTTTTGATTTTTTTTCAACACTTCGGCTGATGACCAAAATAAGAAAATAAATTTAATAAAAGATTTATTATTCCCCATTACAGACTTAGACAGCTCCTACTTTAGTTCTTTAGGCTTGTTTTAGGAAAAAAAAATGCAGGGAAGATAAAAAATTCAGATATTTTAAAGGCACAAACATAAGCAGAAAGTGTTTATCTTCTTTAGCAAGCTAAACAGCAACAAACTCATTTTCTCCCACTGGCTGATCACCTTAAGTATGAAGTACAGTGAGTGGCATTTCCTCCAGAAAAAAATATTTACGTAAATACTGCAAATAGACTCCTTGCCTCAGCCAAAAAATGTCTGCTATGGTATTGCCAAGTCTTTTGCAGAAAGCAGGAATTAAGAGGAGAGAGGCATAGAGCTGGACAGACTGCACCCTTCCTTGGGTTTAAGTTGAAGTGGTATAGTTTCCTAGTTTGGAAATTGTTATGTTGATATATTATCTCCAAACACAAAGAAAAAGAATATGACAATACAGACTGGCTTACAGTCACTGGCAACCACAAGGATTTTGATACCATTTCAAACAAACACACTACCCCCCAGGCCCTTTAACAGTGATGCATAAAATGTCCCTAGCTTTTGTCTCGCTTTCTCCTGTGTACAGACGTGATAAAACAATGAAAAGGTTTTCCTGCTTATAAATGCGTGTAATAACCGCAGTGCTAGGAAAGAGCTGCATTTTTACACCACTTTCAAGGTAACTAAACTGTGTGGGTGCTAGGGCCATGCTACCATTCCCCCTCGTCCAGGCTGTCTGCGCCCACCACATCTTTGCTGTTGGCAGTGGAGCGCGGCCGCTCCTGCAGAAAGAGACTTGATTTTCTGTGGCTTAGTCTGCAGGTTGAGGGCTGTAAGGTGGCTCGTACAGGATCGGCTGTGAGCCTGTTCTAGAGCGAAGAAGGCAGGAACTGGAAGGAAAGAGACAGATTAAGCTGTTGTGGACCTGCACCTTTTGGAGCAATGCTACTTTGGCCAAATGACTGAAGATGGGTTAGATGTAAAGCTGAAGGGCTGGGGCAGGGCCCAGCAGGTAAACATTTCACCACCCCTGCTCCATAGCCAGTGTAATGGTGGGAAAATTAAACAGGTTAGCATCTGAAGGCAAACATCCTCCAGACTGAAGCTCCAGGAAGTGATCTTTCAGGTAACTAGGTCCTACCATGTGGCTTTCAAATACATATAGCGGCACCACCTTAAAGTCAAGTCACTATTTCAGAGCTTGCCAACCCAAAAAAAATAAAGAGCCGACACAGCAAGCGTACAGTACCACCGGCTGACAAGCAACCACGCTGCTGCCTTCCAAAGAAGCAGTGGGCAAGTAAAGGAGAAGCTGGGATGAAGGGTTTACTGGGAGAGAATTACAATAGTCCAGCCTCGTGATTGTAGCAGCACGTGCTGCTGTTGCACCACAGCTGCCATAGGCAACAGCAAGGCTGGTTACCCTTTTCTGTGCTCATGGCTGAATAGACCTTCTAAGCAAAATTAGCAGGCCACGAATTAACACCCCCTTTAGTGCCTGCCAGCAGAAAGCAAAAATAAAACAAAACCATGTGGCCGAGGGTTGTCTGAAATGGTGTCACAGGCCTTTACTGCATATTTTCCCCACCCTTCGACTGGGAGAACACACTGTGAAAACTGTGCAACTAAAGCAAACATTTGCAAATTATACCCAGCTTGTGATTTTCTGTGGAATAAATCCAGATAAAGCAAAATGAGGACTCGATCTGACTCTCTATCTTGGAATCAAACTGTCTGAACAACAGTCTTTATTGCCTAGGAAGATACTGATTTCACAGACCTGAGTACAGTAAGCAGTGTGCCCTGGGAATTCATCCAGAGCAAGCTGGGGCTGCAGACCCCACAGGAAAAGAGAAAAATCTGTATTATCAAAGCACAAATAACTTTCCACAACATGTTGAGAAGAGATTGCAAGAGATCTTACACACAGACACCAAGCTAAGCTCTTGATGACCACAGTTGCCCAACACCTCTGGCTTACTACTTCTTACCAAACGTGCCACAAAATCAGACACATGAGTAGTTTCCCTTAGGCCATGTCTACACTCACATTTCCATGTAAAATTCTCACAGTGCTGCTGCTGGCTTTGTTGAGCCAATGGAAAATTCTTCCTGAAATTCCCTGTTGCTGACAAAGCCCCAGCGCTGAAGCAAGATGATAAATTACATCATAAGCTGCCAAGACATCTATCGTGACCAAAATGTTAATGCAACAGAAGCAGAAAACCACTGATGACTCTGATGAGGGTAGTTTTGACTCTCATGTAAAACACCTTCATTATACAGAAATCAAGACAGACGTGTCCTGGAAGCAAGCAAAAATTTGATGGTAAAAAGCCCTCTACCTTAATAAAGAAAAAAAGCGCTAGTATTTCTGATTTAAGCAAATTCAGTTAAAGAAGATGAGAATTACTGCCAGGTGTAATAGCATGCATTATTATGACACAAATATGTACCAGCACAAATCCCACATAGCCTACATAAAAAGAAAGCAAGCATAGTTCTGCGTATCTAAAGTATTTATCTAAATATTTTTCTTTTTTTTTAAGAATAGGGGAAGATTTAACAGGTGTCATTGCTTCTCCCAGGTGTAATCATCTTTTTCATTTGCCCATGTGAGAAAAGAAAAGCCATTTAATGAGCAGGCTGAAAGTGATGATTAATTAAACAACTTCCAGGGCCTGGGGGATCCTCCTCCATTTGGGATATATTTCTTTTTAGCTCTAAGCAAGCTGGAAGGCAAGAGACAGACTCCTCCTCAGCTTTTTGTTTTAGCTGGCATGTAGTTGCAAAGGGTCGAAGACGCTTAACCTGGTATGTGTTTGTAAAGAGTTGAAGATGTTTCTCAGCTTACTTGTCAGCCTTTCTGGCATCAGTCATCCACTCACTGCCTCAAAACACAATGAGTTTTTTTTAAGTATTTGTGACAATATTCCAGCGCTGTCCAATGCAAGATTGGGCATCAGTTTTGATACTTAAGAGGGGGCACTTGCTGACAGTATTTTTTTAAACTGAATATCCATAAGCACTAAGTGAAGCCCTGAAAGTAAGTCATCTAATCGAAGCAGGCTCATGACTGATTTTCTAGTGCAAACTTGCAAACAACAGGCAAGACGACAGGTCAGAGTTGGTAAGACATGTGGCCCCTTTCCCTTTTTCTTACTACAACACCACATAGGGGACCTTTGATCTGAATGTCAGCGGTGAAAATACACAAACAGATACTCCCTTATTATATACTCACAGGTGTACATTCCTAAAACTGTTACATTCCATTACTTTCAGCTGTGCTGGAAAACAATACCTTCAGAAGTTGACCCCTTCTCTCCTCTGATCACACTGGTATCCAGCAAGCACAGTATTCTAAACACTGGCAATGATCATGCCAACAAATTCAAGCAGCACATATAAGGACAGGGCCAAAGTGCTGGCAGAGGTTTGTCCAAGTTACTTACACTGTGCATCTTTCTACAACTTGCAGAGCAAGGGTGCTTTCTTCTGGGCCAGGAAGCTGCAGTTCTGATGCTGAGAAGGTTGGATTTAAGGCTAACTCAATTTTCCCAGTGTAGCAAGAATTAGAAATCTTGCGGAAATAGATACAGCTCTTGTGGATGTTCAGATCGCTCCCTGTAACAGCATACAACAGATCATTTGCTTGCGCTGGTGCAAGCACGTCCTATCCTTGTAGAAATAATTTTCCTACTTTTTAAAAATCAGTCTCCAACTTCATCAGCTTAACACAGGAGGCATTGCTCTTCTCCTTGTGTTAAAAATATGCCAGTATACTTCAGTAATTGGAAAGGAGGAAAAAGCGTGAGGAATTTTTCCATTTTTCTCTCCGATTGTTCTGCGCGGTGTTTATCAGGAGGCTGCTACTGCATCTCTTTTTGTTAGAAAATTAAAAGTTGAACTGCAAGCACAAAAGCCACCGTGAACCATGCAATAACCTTCAGGCATTTTAAGAGCAGTAGAGGTTAGAAGGGCAGCTCCTGACTCTAAACAGCACCTATTGTTTCTCTTTCTTCTTGAATAACAAAAGCAGAGCTGAAAGCTATTTACCTGGTTTTACCTCAGTCAGATCTCATTTCCCCCTTTATTTTCAGTAGATGATCTTATCAAATAGTGTCATTTCTAACAATTGCTTTGATCAGATATATTTTTTCTGTGTGGTTTTTTTTATTTCATTAGTAAGTTCAGTAATAGGTAACGCAGCATTAGGAAGTCACAGCAGAAGAGCACTTAGAAGATGTCAGGATTCTGGCAATGCATATTTAAATTAAGGGTAACTGTTTTTAATCTTATAGTTTAATATGCTTTCATTTTGAAATCATGAGGGCCAACTTACAGTACAAGGCTCTGATCTTGCAAACACTCCTACACAAACAACTTTCTGTCTGCACTGTCCCATGTGTTCTCCTCCCGCTGCGATCAGATTCATATAACTGGACACTTAACTTGCGCAAACAAGGCTGCAAAGCAAGGGTGGAAGGATAAAACTCCCGACTCGCCAAACTTTTGGGTGTTCTGCTATTCAATGTAGTGTGTCCAAAATATTACTCAAATTGTTTATAATGCAGAAGGAAAAAAAGTTTGATTTCAAAACAAAAACCTTACATGAGTAGGCATCATGCAGAGCTTTTGTGACTGGCCAGGAGTAATCTGTAGTTAATATATAAAATCCTCTGAGATCTAGCTTTAAAAAATCCTCACTACAGACAAAAGCAATCCACAATATAAAATTTCTTCCACTATTTTACAATATTTATAAAACTTGAAAAAAATCTTCTGGGTGTGTTTTTAGGAACAAGTTAACACAAAAGCAATTATTTCTAGCTTTACTGATCTTCTCTTAAAGAAAATTTTTTTTTACTTTTCTCTAAATCACTTCCCAGCATCCACCTCATCTTTTGTACACTTCTGTAATTTCATGAAAAAGGTAAAAAAAAAAATTGTTGAAAGTATTTAACAGAAATCATTCTCCAATTCATAAGCTGTTGTTACAATCTTAAGGAACAGAACAGAAAAATTATTTTATTTTAGCTATAAATTAAATGCCAGTAAAGTATTTGCAACCCTAAAAACACCATTAGTCACAGCAAACTGCAATGCAAGTTTACAGCATTTGATTCTTCATCCTTAGCTGGAGTTTGTAAATACTATACAGAAGTTTAAGAAAACCATTAAAAAGAGTGAAATAACAGGACTTCCCTCTCCTGTGAGAGAATCTCATAGATTTGTATTTTTAGGAAATTCTTGGATAAAACTCTAGAAGTTCAGTTTTCCTTACCATAACATGCTGTCTATGAAATCTGACTTCATTGAATGTTACGTTAGCGGGACCGGGCTCTCAAGTCAGTATATTATCAGATCCTCAGCCGCTATAAACTGTCCTAACTCAACTGGAGCTGATGTCCCACTAGGACTAATTTCAGACCTGCTAAGTGTTTCTGACAATAAAATAGATACCAAAAAAGACTGAAAATGTCTTATTGCACAAGGTGGAAGTATATTGAAGAGACAAACATTTTTGAAAACAGCTAACTCTTACAGACTTACAGTCAAGTCTTGAGTTTTGTCAGAATATTTTCACTTTCATAGAAAATAAAATCAAGACAGGCTCTGAAACGTGTTTTACTTTTTTGGCATCAACTCTTTCTCTTTTGCAACCCCGTTTCTATCCAAAGTTTTTCCTAACTACAAACAAAAAAAGGAAATCAACATCTGAGTGCCTCTAAGAACTAAAATTATTGCATATATTATTGGTTTTCTACGTATCTTTATTGAGTCACTTGAAATGTTGTAATTACATATATATCCTGCTTTAATAAAATGTTGGTGAAAGGTTTAGTTATTACGGCCCTTTATAGCTCTGGAAGAACTGGCAAGCTGGAAAGAGGAAAGTAACTTTCCAGTCAGTTCAAAGGAAATGGAATATGCTCATTTCCACTTGCAGAATCCACTCTTTATCGGGCTCTACAGACATTTCTATGTGACCTTCTGCAGTGCAGCATCTGGGCACAATATTTTCATATTACTCTTTTTCACTAAAGATATTATTAGTTTATAAAGCTCAGGAAAAACTGGGCATAGGGTGAGAAGAGGCTTGAGCAAAAATGTATAATGAAGCTGTTAATCATGTTCTTCTCATAGAGCGTGTGTGTTACAATTTACTATTTTTCTCTTGCTTCCAAATCACACACACACACACACACGCACACACACAAACAGAGTTTTCCCATGTCCAACAAGAACTAGCTTACTAACAGGCTTGGAAGATAAAAGAAAAATAAATTATGCAGTTTACTAACTAAAACATTAAGACACTTGTCAGACACAATAAAATTATTCTGGGAAATAGATGTGGGGGGCAATGTTTCTAAACTTCACATGACACAAATTGCTAATAAGAGGGTTAGTAACAGTATTTAGGAACCTTTATTCACAAATACAGTATGATCAGGAAGCTATTTACAATACATCTGCATCTGGCAAGCTAGACAATACTGGAGTGTTTCTGAGTATAATGACACTCCTTTTCAGTTGTGATTTTGAAGAGGACAGCTACATTCACAGGACTGAAGGGGAGACTACAGCATTTATAACTAATAAAGCATACATCATCACACAAAAGAAAAGCCACCAGAGGCTTAAAGGAGGAAAGTAAGGAAACGTTATCCCATCTTCATTCCACACTTCTGGAATGTGGGCAGATCATAGTAAAAGTTTAAGTGGCAAGAAGATTAAAGGAAAATTGTTAAAGCCAAAAAGGACACTCGCATCATCTGGTGAAAGTCAGCCGTGTCTCTACAGGCTTCAGTGGAGATACACTGATTTACGCCAATTGATGTTTTGGCCCAATGGCTTCACAGAAGATACTATCAATTAAATGTGTGTTCTGTTTCGATTAAAAGCTTCTCTTGCCGTCAGAGCACATCTTGCCCCAGCTGGAAGCCACTCTGGCATTTTTCTTTTTGCTAGAAATTACCCTACAGGCAAATTCCAAAATAATAATAATTAAAAAACTCTACATAAATTGTCAACTACTGTTTGTTATTTATAATTTTTTGGCACACACTGCCAAAAATGCCAGGCACTTTACAGAAAATACTTCGAAGACAATTCCCTGCCCTGCAGAGCTTAAAAGACAAGGGCTAGTCCGTTCTGCAAACACAGGGCACTACTTTACTGAAAATTATTCCAGTTACTTCAGTGGCATTCCTCACAGTAGTAAGATGGTGCTTATTACGCACGCGAGCAATTTCAGGTCTTAAGTGATGAACACGGCAAACAAGGGAGGATAAAAGAGAAAGATATTTTAGAGAGAAATGGTTCAGACGCACTACATCTGTAAATCTTTCTGAACCTAAACACTTTTTCTGCGCATTTAAGATGCCCAGTTTTCACCAAAAAAAGCCCAAGTCTTCAAGGCCTTATCTTTCAAAATGTCATTATGCAAGTACATCACCTTTAACGTGTGGTTTCTAATGTGATGTATTGCTAATGAAGAGATCCTTAGCATTGGTTCTAATGAGAAAGAGGAATCAGAATGGTGGCAACAATTCTTGAAGAGTAACACCCATATGGTTTCAAGCACAGCCACCCAGCCCTGCATGGAGCAGTACAACTGCAAACCCTGACAAGCCTTCCGCCCAGCCTTCAAAGCAAAAAGAAAAGTGGAACATGAGGCCAACTGTGAAACTGAAAGAGCTATCAGGTTTGAGGAGGGCCGCAGGGAAAAACCTCATAAATTACAAGGCTTAACAACGAAGATCACTTTTAACTTTACATCCTGAGTATCGGAAAGCCAGTGTCGTAATTTCAGAGCATCCAAAAAGGAGGAGTGACCTATCAACTATCAAAAAGCATTTCTAGAAATACCGTGCCTTCATATCATTGAGTATCTTTCCAAATGTTACTTGGAACCAATGAATATTTAATTCCATACTGTCAAGGAATTACTGACATTAACATACCTAATATATAGTGAATATATACATAAAGGCACATTCCCTTCTTTGCCCCATTCTCTGGGCCATAGGAGTTTCATGATACGATTTCAGTACTATCTCAGGTTGGATCTTTCACTTTTGCAAAAGCTAACACTTAAATAACTTTTGTTCTGGCTATAATATGATTGGCGACACATAAAGTGAAAAAAAAAAAAATCTGCCGGACTTCTTCCTTTATACAAGGCTCTTAGGAAAATAATTGACTATGTTTTTATTTATCTATTGTGACTTTTAAGACATAGATAGAATCTGGTTAGTTTTCACTAGTCTTGGGAATGGATTTTGCAAACAAAGCCACAAGAAATCAAACCTGTGGCATTAGACAATCTGCACTCATGTATTAATTTTCAAAAATACAATCCTGGCCATTAAGAGCAGCATTTCCAAATTTATCAGTTAAGCACACAGCATTGTATTTCAATTACAGCCACAAGAGATGAATCACATTATTATTATGTGCTTTAGCAAGCTCTTAACAGCTGCTGAGAACATGAGCATTTCTAAGGCTTTTGGCAAAATTTAGCAGGTTTGGAAATCAGGAAGATGAGATCCAGCAAAAATATTTTTAAGATTAAATATCTCAAAAATAAAAATCACAGTCTAAGCAATCATACATGCAATTTGCAGTTAAACCGTCAATTGTACTACTCTGCCTCTTCTGTAGTTTCATATTATGTCATAATCTTTTAATTCTACAAGCGAAGAAGTCAGTAAGAGGTACTAGAGGTACTGAAAAAACTGTAAAACTCCCACTGTGAAACAGATTACTGTTTGCCAGTGTGCATATTTCTGAAATTATATTAGCTGCTTTTTAAACGTTACCTATTTCAAATTGAAATTGATGGAACAATCATTTTCACTGCCATCCAAACCACTATACAGGAATTGCAGTGTGTTTGATTTTGTTAGACCTATTATAGTGGCTTACCTACTTTATGTAAAATTATTTCCTCTTTTGAAGTGTATGGTAAGTATTCATCTGGGGGATGCTGTGTCCCACATAAATTTATTACTACAGAAAAACTTCAAAAAATGACACTGCTAGCAGTAGAAACCATAGGAACACTTTAGCATTAGAAATTCTTGCAGATAATCTAATTGCCCTTATTTGCCTGAAATAAATCACATATTTAGAGGAGAGGTATATTTTGCAAATTCTTACAGTTCATCTGTAATTAGCATTTAATATTTATCAATCAAAGCAAAACAGAGTTCATCTGCACAGGAGAGAGAGGACTTGAGTTAATTTGTCATCCACGATTATCCCTTGGAAGTTCACTGAGTTTATTAAAGACAACTACTGTACGATAAGGACAGTAGAGACACTATTAACCATGTCATTTAAATTGCTTGAGTTGGCATCGTGCCCAAGTCCTTCAGATCAGTATATCAACACACTTGTTGCTGGCAGGGACTCATGTAAAGCAGGGGAAGAGGAACTCCCTCAGAACTGAGTGTGCTGTACAGATTTCTACAGTAATTAATGAGAATAAGCAGCATTACTCAGTCTTTGTATTTTTGATTCCTAGACAAGAGAATGACAAAATAATGACAGCCAAGTGAAAGACGCTGTTCTTCCTAAGAAAAAAATGAGAAAGCATTTTTACTATTTTCATTTGAAATTACTTGAATTTGCATTTACTGGAACAGCATATTTTGCTTGTAACTCTAACACTGACAAACTAACAAAGACACCCCCTCCCAATCACTTGCTCTGCCAAATTTTATGATCCCGTATCTCTCCCACCCTTGCCTCCTCCCCAGGATCTCCCGCTTTCACTTCATTAAACCTGTAGGAAGGAGAAAAGTGCTAGTGGATGGACACAGTTTATTTTCAAAAATTGTAAGAGTAATTTAATTTCATTTCAGACAGGAATTGTGCCACAAAGTAACATAACAACACATTTGGGAAAGCTGCAATTAAGAAAGTAAAAGGATATTTTTTTTCTCACAATTCATACCAAAATTAATTCTAACATCTTTGTTGGAAACAACCTACATGTTAAGTTAGGCATATTACTTCCACATGTAGAAAATAGTCACAACAGAAACTTTTCCATTGTACTCTCCATCTCCTGTTTTCCTAAGCTATGTCCTGATTAAGAAAAGAAAGGGTATCCCTTTTTGGGGAGGGAGGAATTCATCAGCTTTTAACAAGCCACTCAGTGCGTAAAAGCCGCTTACTTGTTTGCTAAAAAATGCTGTGCTTCCCAGTATTTTTTTTTTATTCTCCTGTTTATCACTTCCCTGGGACACAGACACATGAGCGTGCTGGCACTGCGGGCCCAAGCCGTGTGGCAAACACTCAGGTAGCTGCACAGTACGTGGCCTGAAGGATATAATCATTGGTGGAAAAGGCTCTCTTACCTTCCACAAATCGTCCTCTGGCGTCTTCAAGTGAACGATCTGGAAACACAAAACCAAAACCCTAAAGTAACAGCACAACCAGCAGCCAGCCCCACACACCAGCAGCCAGCCCCACTGCTTTGCCGTCCTCCCCCCCGCTCCCCGACCACTTTCCCACTGCTTGCACTACAAACAGCAACTTTCCCGTGGCATTTATTTTTTACTGGTGAGCCATAAAATCGCCTGCTTGTCCAATTAACGCGAGCATCATCGTTTTCATTTACCTTTCACCATCTCCAGGGAAGGAAAGCAGAGGGTGGAAAACAGAAAAGCAAATGCATAAAAGAAGTTTCAGAAACACGAGTTTCAACTCATTTACGATCCCAGATAAAGGTTAATAGTTAAACTCCTTCCTCTCCCTCCCACCCTCACAATTATTGATGCACTTCAAGAAATGAAATGTTTTTTGTTCTCGTTTACTAGAGGCTAGACAAACTGTCAACATCTCCACTTTATTTACGGGTTGAGCAAGAGCAGTTCCTCAAACATCAACATTTTTTACGTTAATCTTGGAGAGAATCCACTTCTCTAAAACTACAAAATTTGTCAACTTCTGTAGTATTTATTTTTAACGAACGAGAGCGAGAGCCTTGAGCCATCCTCCCTGCCCTGAGAGGAGAGGAAGGGGGAAAGCACCGCTCCACTCTCCCAATTTTAAACCCCTTTTCCCCTTCTTCCCACACCACCTCCCCCCCTGATCCCCCACCTGCTCCACGTCCAGTGGGATTTCAAGGGAAGAAACAAAATCTGCCAAGTGGTTCCTTTCGGGCGATTTCTTCAACCCGTCTGGAGGTTTAAACCTGCAAAACAAACACCTCTATTGAATGCAAACTAAGCTTTGGGGGTTGCCGAGTTAATTCCTCGGCAGACAGCTACTCTCAGCGTCTGGTTACACAAACATACCTACAGACAGGTTGGAGGGCAGTCCCTTAGAAACCAAAGGGGGGGGAGAAAAAATAAATCAAACTAGGCACAGAGGTTGGATGGGGGAGACTCGAGAGGGCAGCGGGGTGGGCAGGCTGGAGAAAGGGAAGACACGCCGCAGGAGACAGGTTTAATATCGAGACGGGACGGGGAAAGCTCAAGCAAGGGGCAATCCGAGAAGGGGCAGAGACCCCCCCCAAGTCCCAACTGGGGACGGGGTACGGTGGAGGAGGGTGTCCTTTTGCGTGGCGGTGATAATAACTTTTGATACACAGCCTAAATAAAAACAAAGGAGGGAACGAACCCGGCCGGCCG
>NW_010145447.1:36269-36546 GCF_000699245.1 Pterocles gutturalis | reverse complement strand
ATGTATATGTATATGTATATGTATATGTGAGCAGGGGGGGATCCCACTCCACTTCCCCCCATCAGGGCAGGGAGTGTCTCATCACTCAGGGCGGGTGGGACGTCAAGGGTGGTGTCCGCCAGCCACTGACGGGGGTCCCTCTATCCCACAGGCTCCCGGCCACCCTCAGAGGATTGGCTCATCAGCCAGATGTCGATCCAGCGGTCGCTGTCGGTGGGCGAGGACTGGTCGCAGGACGTGCAGAGTGGCCCCCTGACCCAGCTACGTTACTACTACC
>NW_010145447.1:25069-36152 GCF_000699245.1 Pterocles gutturalis | reverse complement strand
CCGGAGAGTACTGCACCGAGCGTAAGTGTCCCAACGGCCAATGTGGCATCAGGCGGTGGGTTCCTGAGGCCCTCACCCGTGGGGCGTTAGCGTGGGTAGGGATGCCACACAGGAGGCCTTCAAGAAGATGCAACCCCCCAAAGCATCAGGGAGCTTGTTTGTCAAAGGGACCTGGGACCCAAAAGCATGTCCCTTGGTCCAGTTCCACCAGCTGGCCTGACCCTGGGTGTATCTGCCTGTGCGGCCAGTCCTTAAAGCACAGGGGTTTCAACAGCGCTGTGACAAAGCGCTGTGCTCCGTTACCTGGCAGGCAGGCGCTTGGGGACATGGTTTCACACTGACCTTTCTGCTCCCTGCCTGGAGAGAGAAAGCCCCATGCTGAGGACTTTGGCCCTTCTGGCTGCAGCTACCAATGCTGTGCTTCACCTCCGCGAGCGTTAGCAGCGAAGAGAGAGCTAGCAGAGGAAGGATCTTGGCTGATATCCCTCAATCAGCGGTATCTATTCCAAGTTAAAATGCTAGCAGCTTGCCCACACAAACGCTTCCAGCGTTCCTGCTGCCAGAGGAGACGAGACAGGTGTTGCGGTGTGGTCGTGGGGATCTTTGCTGTGGGCTCGGTGTCCCGTTAGGTTTTTTTCAGTCTTTCGTTAGCACAAGCCAAAGCTGCCTTGGCTTGCTCCTTTTCTAGCAAGAGTTGCAAGAGTTCATGTTTGTTGTATAAACAGAAAAACTAAAGGACAACTTGTCAAATGTTGGCTCTCCTTGTTCACTTCCTCCTGCTCCAGAACTCCCCGTACTGAGAATTTTTAAAACAAAGCTCTGAAAGTGCAAAATTGGTTTTCAAATTATTTTTTTTAAAGCTGGCATTTCCCCATTTAAGAGTGCATTCTGTAGGGCCATGTATATTTACCTAAACATTTCTGCTTTTTTATGTTCTCTTTCCAGCCATCTGTCTGTCTGGGTGTACTGAACAGAATGGATATTGCAACAAGCCTGGAGAGTGCATGTGAGTAGACGGCAATTGCAATCTGAACTTCAGTTAAAATGTCACCTTGTAATAGAAACTTAAACTCTTTTCCAAGTCATTAATGTTTTAATTTGACTTTTCTTTTAGCTGTCGTCCCGGTTGGCAAGGCCGCTACTGCGATGAATGCATTCCCCACATAGGCTGCCGTCATGGGACTTGTAAAACACAATGGCAGTGCATCTGTGATGAGGGATGGGGCGGCCTCTTCTGTGATCAAGGTTAGTTTTGAAGGCTGTGCTTATGGCTCTAGATTGGGTATTCCTCAGTTCTGGACTAAGGAATCTGACCCCTCAGATCTAGAATTGAATTTCCACAAGGTACAGGATCACAAGCATCAGTTTGTACCGCGGCTGTCTTACATAGCCATATTTGTAGTAATTTTGGTTGAAAACAAGAAAATATTTTTGGTAGCTGCAGTTTTTCTTTTGGAAAAAAACAACAACATGGATGAGAGTTGAACGGGCAAGTTTTCTGCCTGCTCCAGCTAAGTTTAACTTATTCCCTGTACAACTATAACAATTTACTAAACAGTTTCCAGCAGCAGTAAACACCATCATTTGGGCTTTCCTTATTTTGCATACAAGGAAGTTAACTCATGTGATAAGTCTGGAGCATGAGAGCAAAATCATGTAAGCAAGAATGAAAAGTACAGGTTCCATTTTAAGGTACACCAGACCACTTCCACCTATTCAACCCCTTGAATCACTGAACCGTAGCCAGCTGAGCAGTCATGTCCTCAAGGCCATATATGCACTGCTGGCACTGAGATCATTAAGCGCTCAAAGCAAGCTAAGTGGTTTCAAGGCGGTTATAGGATTAAGATGGCGAAGTCTGAGTTAAGCAGGAAAAGTAAAGGTGAAGATTTTTTTCTGCTTGTAGTTATCTATTAACTGGTTGTATTCCAATTACTCTATGGTATTTATAGAGCATATGAAGATTTTCGGCTTATGTCCTATGAACTTGTGTGCTTAACCTCTGTCTCCAATTTAAAGGGGAAAAAAAAAAGGACTGTCAAGCTTGGCAGAGCATTTAGACAGTTTAAACTACCAACATTCATAACACAAGAGCATGGTAAATAAACAATAAAAGATTTCTAGTGTTTGTTTAAATCTCCAAGCCTAAACATCTTTATTTCCTCCCGGCCTCCCCAGAATGTGCCTTGGAGCACACCTTGTAAAGATGGGGCTTGCTGGTTTAGTATGTGACACGTTGTGCACAAAGCGTCTCTAATGCCGTGGTGTCTTTTGGAGAACACACGCTTATGAAATACGTTTTCCAACTTGGCATCTAAATCCCACTGCAGCTAATGGGTTTATGCACACAAAAAAGGGAAAGCTAAATTTTTATCAGGTCTCAAAATTCAGAGCTCACGTATTACAGTGATGGACATAGGGAAATATCTAAAATCGATGATAATCTGAAACATCTGATTACTACTGATAATCACAGAATCATAAAATGGTTTGGGTTGGAAGGGACCTTAGATATCATCTAGTTCCAACCCCCCTGCCATGGGCAGGGATAACCTGGATAATCACCTCCAGTATTCCTATTGATAGCAAAATGAAATGCTTTATTGAAAAGTCTGTCTTTTTTTGTTGACTAATTTTTTTTTATTAATGTAAATGACATTTTCTCTAACTCCCGGTATCTTTGCAGATCTGAACTACTGCACTCACCACAGACCATGCAAAAACGGAGCGACTTGCATGAACACTGGCCAGGGCAGCTATACGTGCTCGTGCAAACCTGGCTTCACCGGTGTTGACTGCGAACACGAGATCAGCGAGTGTGACAGCAATCCCTGTAGGAATGGCGGCAGTTGCACGGTAAGGGCATTTTAAATGTAAAGTTTTTGTGTGAAGCAAGCCCTGGTATACCTTTTCAGAAATGGTTCTGTAACAACAGAACAGGAATTCGATAGTACACAGGTTCATTACTGATGCTCACAACTATCAAACTGAACCCTTCCTGAGAGGTGTCAGGGGAGGAAGTCTGTTACAGGAGGCGATGTATCATCTAGATTAGAACTAGTCAACTGATCCTTAGGTTTCTGTGGCAGACATTAGGAGAGCTTGGCAAGATCCAAGGTTGGCGAGGGAGCAGGTCTGTAAAATGTAAGCTGCTCAAACCAAGGTTCATACAGAAATCTGTTACATCTGTATTTTCATAGCAAAAAAGAGAAAACTTCTGCATTCTGCTATGGGCGTGTAGTGTCAGACAATATGAGGGCAATCAGCTGAAACACGCTGTGAAACAGGGCTCTGCATTTTTAGTTTCCTGCAGTCTAGTGTTTCAGGGTGTTTTTGGACCCAGTCAATGATTGATTCTGCCTGTTGATAAAGACTGATCGATTATAGATATCAAATGTAATCCAGTGCATGTTTAGATTAAAGCTAATGGCGCAAGACCCTAGCTCCCTTCTCCCACAGCCTTGGACATACAGTACTTGGAAAAACGAAACAGTTTTGTTGTGATCTAAGTGGTGGGACTAATCCATGCTAAAGCAATGTAAGCCCTTTTAAAGAAAAAATGGGCTCTCATGCTGAGGATAAATGGCCTGATCACAGCTGTGTAGGTCAACACATGCCATTCTGCTCTGGGAGGACCGTGGAGGTCCCATTAGACAGTAGCGGTGTTAGGAATGTTTTTGCCCATTGCCTGTAGGTTCCCTACTACTGCATCTGCTCTGCTTACCTAGATTGTAGATCTACAACCACGCATTGTGTAGATGCAGAATTACTCCTGCACACCGAGTATGGCCAATTCACAGCTCTACCCCTCACAGCCCAGCCAGCGGTTATTTACCCCCCAAATGTTGCTTTTGCCACATCAGAGTACGGATGCGAAGGGACAGAACAGCATTTGCTGCCGACCAAAAAGAAGCATGCAAGCAGCTATCATTCGGCGGCATCAAATAACAGTGGCCTAACGTTGTGTTTTGCAGGATATGGAGAATGGTTATCACTGCCTGTGCCCCCCTGGCTACTACGGCACTCACTGCGAGCACAGCGCTTTGACATGTATAGATTCTCCGTGCTTTAACGGCGGCACGTGCTTGGAAAAAGAACAAGGGGCCAGCTACACTTGCGTTTGCCCTTTTGGCTTCACAGGGTCAAACTGTGAAAAAAAAGTAGACAGGTGCACAAGCAACCCGTGTGCAAATGGTGAGTCTTTTTATCAAAAAATCTCGTGTCTGACTTGTTCGTGCTTTTCAGTGCAGAAGTGATAGAAATCCAATCTGACCTCTACTCTTCCTCTAACATTAGTCCCTCTCCCCCACATCTACCCTAATTTTGGTCTCTTGCTGAGGGAGGCCTTTCACTGGCATTTTCTATACAACAAAACAATGCACGAGGTTTATCAGGTGATGGGGAAGATAGCAGAATTAAGTAAATTAAATTAACTTTATTACATATTTAGAAGGGGCATATTTTTAAGGCATGCTGATGCAAGTAGGCAAACTAGAAGGAAATTTAGATGTGCAGTTGTTTTGTAAAATAACCTCCCTCTTCTTCAGATAGTATAAAATGCTTACCAGGAAGAGGTTTAGGTTTCCAAGTGAAGTGCATTGGAGACTAATTTTTTTAATTTTCCTTTTTTTTTCCTCAGATGGTAATTGCTTTTACCTTGGTCAGATTCGTGTGTGTCGTTGTCGGCCTGGTTTCTCTGGTCAGAAATGTGAGATAAACATCAATGATTGTGCAAGAAACCCATGTTCCAATGGAGGAACTTGTCACGATCTGATTAACGATTACACCTGCACATGCTTGCCAGGCTACAGTGGCAGAAACTGTGACATCAAAACCAGAGACGAATGTGCTTCTGGGCCATGTGAGAATGGAGGCACATGCTACAGTGGACTTTATAGTGCCAACTTTGTCTGCTACTGTCCTTCCGGCTTCATGGGCAACCGCTGCGAGTTGCCGGTTTATTCAGTGCCCGTTACACTTCCGCCCAAACCAGTCCCCTGGATTGCTATATCCATGGGCGTGGGGCTGGTGGCGTTGCTCATACTGTTCTGCATGATAGCAATGGTCATCAGGCAGATGAGGATGCATCCAGAGCAGGACTCGGAGACAATGAACAACCTGTCTGACTTCCAGAAGGACAATCTCATCCCAGCTTCCCAGCTCAAAAATACCAATAAAAATAAAGACCTCGAAGTGGACTGCGGGCTGGAGAAATCAAACTACAAACCCAAGAATCATAAACTGGACTACAATCTGGTAAAAGACCTGACGAGTAGAGGCACACAGGAAGACAAATATTACAAAAGTGAAAAGTGTTTAGGAGAGAAGTCTCCCCTCCGACTACACAGGTGAGAATGCAGTCTTCCTTCTACTCTTTCTTACGGCCCCTCATCTTCATACCGGTCTAGAAGCAGATGAAAAAATATGGGGAAAAAAGATCCTCGAGGGGATATTATACAAAACAAACCAGATCAAAGCCAGGAATCTTCATACTGGAGTGTGTGTGTCACAGCCAAGTGGTATCCTTGGCTAAGTCAGTGAAATTGAGTGTTTGTGCAGGGTGCCACTAGTACGAGCACTGTGAAGAAGGGGAACAGGAGTGGCTAGTCCAGTGGTGGAAGTAAGAAGTGTCTTTTCTTCCTCCAATATCTTTTGAGGTTAAAGCATATAGCGATTAAAAATCAGTATTTTGCTTATTAAGAAGGCAAAATGATCTGCTTACTGAGAAGAATGATAGAGTAAAAATAGCTACTCTTTCCAAAAAAAGAGAAAAGGGCAGGTATTCACTGGCTCGTCAGTCTTCTGATATGTGTACTGAAAGTCTTGTCTGGTCTGCTTGTGGCTGTTTCACTGAGAAGTGTGCTGTTAGGTTGGACACGGCAGAAGCATAGGAAGACAATAGCTATTTCCTTCTCCCCCTTTTCTAGTATAATGTCCTACCATCACATAGAACATGTGAAACTTCATCCTCTGCGCTCCCCCTCACACCTCCACGGCTATCTCATTCCATCCCTCCATATTCATAGTAGATTTTGAGAGTCAGGCTTGTTAGTAGTCAAGTAACATTCTTTTCTCTCTGCTCTGCCTTAGTGAAAAGCCAGAATGTAGGATATCGGCGATATGCTCTCCGAGGGATTCAATGTACCAGTCCGTCTTTGTGATAACAGAAGAAAGGAATGAGTGCATCATAGCCACAGAGGTAAGTACACAGGTGACCAGGCATAAATTCACAAAGCAAAGGGGCAAATTACCCTTTAGAATTGCATCTGAGAGGGTTACTCTATTTCCGGGGATCCCAGATGCTTCCCAGCATTCGCCTCTCCCCTTCTGTGTCCCATAGGAGTGTCCAAGCAGAGTATACAGTGGGAAAAATAAAGAAATTAGCAGCTCTGATTTTATTAAACCAGAGATTTTGCACTTACATAAATCAGCGAGAGATGAAAGCACAGAACATCAGCACATAAAAATTCAGTACATTGCAGGATTATTTCCTATTAAATAGGCAGTCATCAAAAATTGAAATCATAATCATTCATAGGCCCATTGATGTAAAGCCATGTTTTTTCCCATGGTTGTAATGGATAATCTGTGTTTTGGGGAAACACACAAAGCTATAGATTTCCTGCAGAAGATGGAAGGTAGCTGAATGTGTAAGTGGATAGGCATAACAGCCATTTAGGAAGTCTGTAATAAGGTAATTTCAGCCTCTTAGAGTTAAGCTCCAGCTATATATTCTCTAACAGAAGTTAATGCTGTTTCTTATGTTATCAATAAACATCCAGATTTTGATGTTATTTTGAAAAGTCAGAGGACAATACATGAAAAAGGATGGGCCTAACATTGAAGAATCCAAATACCTTAAAAAGCAGCTACTGAGGAACTGACCAGTTCCTGAAGAATTACTGACCCTTTCGAAAACGGCCCAGTGGAAGTTAAAGGCAATTTAACATTAACCAGTACCTGCCTTCTTCAGCGTAGCCATCTTCAGGATTAGTTTCAGGTAGCTTCAGACTCCAGGAAAGTGAAGCTTTCTATGCCATATAGCAGTGATCTGTGAAGTCAGATCTGCAGGATTCTGTCTCCCTTACCAGGGTGGATATCAGGTTTCCTCTTGAAGGCAAGCTGGAACACAAGTCAACCAACAAAAGTTTAAGACTAACTGAAAGGATTTTCGAAGATAAAAATGACAGCTAGACGCTTCATTCCCATTAACTGACCTAGATACTGTGTCTTCCTTTGAAGATCTTGCTGACTAAAGCTAGACTCCCAGATTTACATCAGGCATCTCCACAGGTATTTTTATTTTCAGAATGACAGCCCCTGAAACCTCTCTCTATGTCATTCAGGCTTAATGCTTCTGAACAGAAGCTATATGCTTTTTACAGAGACCTAATGTTACACACGCAGGTTTGTGAGCTTTATCCTAAGCATTCTTCCCTCCACTCCAGGTGGAGAGGCTACTCGTCATACGGATGACTTGTTTGCTGGCGATTCTCTATCCCTAGACCCAGACAGAAACATTGAATGCTGATAAACTGCAATAATGTCTGTCATAAATTACTTGGGTTTGATGTACTTGAATTACAATTTGTTAATTCTGTAGTACTCTGTACACTGTGCTTCCTTCTCATTCCTGGTACTGTTTTATATCCTGTCAGGTATAAGACTGAAGATCAGCCCATTTGCACCTCAGATTTGGTAATGCCAGTAGATGGATGTTCCTGCTGCATTGTTTACAATTCAGAACTGGATCGGACTGTTTTTAACTACATGCAACTTGCTGCTCTCAGGCGGAGGATGGAACTGGGTGAACTGGACAGACTGTGAATTTACTGAAAGATGCAATACACCTTTTTGTTCTTACTGCCCTTGTTTGAAGTTCGATACCAGAAATCTCGTTGGCTATAGAAGAGGGGAGGCAGAGGGAAGAGAGAGGGGTTTAACATGTTGTTTTAATTTGTTTTTAAAAGATACTGGGGCCAGTTCCTCATGGACAGACCCCTGGCTTTCCATAACTCTGGTTAGGGGAGGTGCCGGTAGATGAGGAGGCACTTAACTGTCACAGATGTTGCCATGGAAGGTGTGAAGAAAGACACATTGCTATGCAGATAATGGATATAGTATAAACGAGGTCTCAATTTTTTTTTTCTGGGTTTGAAAGTGCCTAAAATGTGTCAAGAGAATCTAACAAGCCCAAACAGAGACTTGACTGCTCTTCTTGCAGTTACCCGAACAGTATTGGGTGGTTGATAATTCCTGCTACGCATCTATTTCTGTCTCCTCTCTCCTGCGGCATGTACTGGAGATGGCATTGAGGGGCGAGAGGAGGAAGGAAAGAGGAACACCAAATTTACATGTCATCTCATGTGGTGATGCTCTGGAGAACTGATTGACCCAAACCACACTATGGGACAGGATTTTTGTGGATTTAAACATTCAAGAAGGAAAAGTTGTGATAAGGAATGTGTACTGCCTCTTCCCCATTGATAAGGAGGAGAGGTGTGACCCCAGCTCTATTTAAAGCCTTACAAATGCATTCAAAAATCAATCAGCTCCTAGAACCTATATGTGCTGAGCTCTCAGTTGTTTTCATGCCCTTTGCACTACCAGTGATTGTGAACAGACATTATTTTCTTCTTCTCCTTCCTCATTCTCCCCTGCCACCCCTTTGTTTTGACACAAATTCAGGGGCTTATGTCGCATTTCTGAATTAGGTGCCACCTTTTACTGCAAATAATCTCAAAGTTGCAGCTGTTACTTTCTGAAGGAGAAAAAGCAGCATGACCACCCCTCTACCCCCCAGTTTCTCTGTCTGGTTGCAAAACTCCAACTCCTGTCCTTCATCCCGGTTCCAAATGCCCAGTAGCAAAGCACCCACTGAGACGCCCTCCGCCGAGACAGGTGGACATCAGAGTGAGAAGGTTTTAGGCTCCATACCCACCCACTGCTGCATGGAAGAGGGGAAGCCTGCCCCTGGAAACCAGAGGCATGTGGAAGCTCTTTTCTTATGTACATATTGACAGCAATAAGATCGGACACTCCAGTGGAAATTGCTGTGACACTAATGAGATAAGACACTGGGGTGGGGCAGAATGAGGAGGGAGGAAACAAGATCTCTTCAAAGAAACCTGGACCATGCTATCTCTCGGACAGCAATATTCCTGCCCTTGTAAATCCTGTTTTGGAATAGCCCATCTACTGCCTTGAACTGTGCAGACAAGACCCCTTTTGTAATGTCCACTACTGACCTTCTGCTCTGACCACATAGGACCATTTTGAAGATGACCTTCAGAAATCAATAATATGGGTTTTAGTTTGTCTGTTTGTAGTTTATTTTGAAGACTAGTATTTCAGTAATTTAAAAAAAATCAGAAGCACTGAACTTTCTACGTTTTATAACATTATTTTGTATATAATGTATATTTATAATCAAAACAGAAGTGTAAATATGTTTATTACTTCTCATGTAATGTTTTTAATGTGATGACAAAGTTTGAATTTTATTTTTTTTTTCAAGCAATGAAAATACTTTCCTGCTACTGCGAAGTTTACTGTGGTTTGTCCTTTTACACTTCTGGTTCCATGATTCTGTGACAGCCAAGGTTACTTGGAGCCCCAGAAGGAAGCTTGTCTGCCTGCCCCCTGCAGTCAGCCCACATTTACATTTTGCACACCAACTGCTGTTGGCTGCTTTTATAACTGGTAACTGATGTCAACAAAGTTGTTCAGCTGCGTGGCATTAATCTGACAGAAGAGTTATCCATATTTATAATGTTATATAATATAACATTTAAATTGTATTCATACACACACATATATATATATATATTCCCTTGCTATGGTGTGGGATTGAACTGTCAGGAAAGTTATTTTTATTAACTCTTCCACTCTTCCTCTTCCATGACAACTTGTGGCATGGAATATACAGATTCAATACCATTTCAAAGTGGCTTGTGGCTTAATGAATGTGCTAGCTTGGTGTTCACTTGTAGAACAAGATATGATTACTATTCTTTTTAATCCCATTTCTTTAAATAGCTCCAGTAAGACCCAATCTTGCCCTTTGTGGGTGACTCCTGCACAGCATCTACATCTACACCTACAAGACTGTATCCTTGTTTGTCTGGTTGCGAAGGGCAAGATTTGTCTTTCACTTGTAGGATTAGGGGGAGTTTCAGGCTTTCTCCTCCTGAGTCCCCCACGCTACACCAGCAGCCGTGTCCTCCCAGGACATCACAAAGTCATTTGTGATGACACCGCCCTTTTGGAGGACATTTCCACCAAAAAAAGTGTAAAAAGCACACTGGCATAAAACACTCCCACCAGGTTTTGTAGCCTTGGAAGCACATCCATTGACAGACAATTAAATGTTTTGCTAGAGCAGCTAGGTGCAATACAGCCAACACCTGAATGCAAAAAAGCAAAAACTATAAGAACAGGAAACCACTGCTGCTCTATTTTAAAATCAGACTTTTGTTGTTGTTGTTGACAGAATGCCAAAAAAGCATCTTAGTGCCTTTCCTATCGTTCCCCAAAATAAAATCTAACCAAAATTTACTGCTTTTTTAAAAAATACAAACAAAAAAACCCCCCACTGGCGTTAAAAAAGCGCCATAACAAATTATTTTTACTTGGTCATTAAGGTACAGCAAATAATGGTGTATAAGGGTCCTTAGAAGTCTATTATTAAGGTTATATAAATACTATTTACTTTGGATGGTTTTGTTTCTCCCTCTTCAGTTCTTTTCTTAGCAAAATTAACTTTCAAATCCCAGCCAATTTCCCTGGCTACCGTAAAAATAAATTTAAGATGAAACTCAGAAATGAAAAGCCACCTCCCCCTCCCCAAACATTCACCCTGTAGAGCAAATTATGAAAAACAAGCCATTGACAAAAAGCTGAGCAGATGCTCCCTGCTTGCAGTCCTTCCTCGGCAATGTGAAATAAACCCAACAGATGCCTCTCTTAATTGAGCACATGGATTACATACACACATGCACTCTGTCCTGCTTAAAACAAAACACACACAAAAGAAAAATCAAACAGGAAAATAGCCAGAGAACTCTTCCCAAAGCCTAGGCAA
>NW_010145447.1:0-25038 GCF_000699245.1 Pterocles gutturalis | reverse complement strand
AGGAATGCTAAGACCAAAAAAGACTCAGCTCTTCCTGCTCAAAATGAGACAGGAAACCGTATCTGTAGGCAGAAGGCAGTTGAAATCCATTAAAACCCATGGACCCGATTATGTAGATCCCACAGGGTAAAGCAGGTATAGCACATGCCTTTGTGTATCCACACAGGAGAGGGGGGGGGGGGGAAAAAAAAAAAAAAAAAAGCATCAGCTTACAAGGAAATCTGTGAATATTTACTGGAGGCAGTACTGCACTATGCAGCTACCAGAATAGATCACAGGTCCTACACAGGAAAAACAGGAGCAGTGCCTGCTTCCACACAGGAGGAGATGGAAAGCATATGTGAATCTATGCACGTGTGCACATCCCCAAGTCCTTGCCAAAGAAACTACAAGCAAATTAGCTGAACGCATAATATGACCTGGATTTAACCCATATCTTTGGCCAAAAATTTCCTTACCGAGGGCTGCTGCGCACTGACTGCTCACCAGCCTGCCCTCCCGAGCGAGTGCATCTCAGAGCCACAGTGTATGAACTCACTAGGAGGAGCTCTGCGATCCTTCTGGGCTGTAAAGACTCAACCTGAATTTCAGAGATTCCTCTTAAGGACCACAGATGATGTCAGGATCATAAATGTACTGACAAAAATGCCTTTTCTCTTACAAGAGAAAAACTTACAGAGTTCTCAGACCTAGCTGTACGACTAACTTATCTCGGGATAATTTGCACCAAATATGGCAAGATGAGGGATTTGGCTCGAGGACCGCACCTAAAATGGGCTTCCAGTCTTAAAAGACTGCACAAACTCCCTCAAAAGCAATGTAACAAAACAACAATTTTAAGAATGGACCCCTTACTCCAAGAAACTCTTCAGTGCTTCCTTGTATTAGCACCTGAGAGAAACTATTTCACAGCCATGCAGAGCTCTTTGGTCTAAACAATTTCAGAGCTGGACTGAGTGAAGGGTGCTGCTCTGGGCAGCACTTCACTTGAGTTGTTCCGTGTTTGGCTCCAGCCCTTCATCATTCACCTCTTCAACCCGTTTGCTGATAGGGGAAACGGATGCCAGGACATACCCGTAACTATAGCACCCACTGGTGCTGAGACAACATGCAGCAGGACTGTGCTGCTGCAAACACAGCACAGGGCACGGAGTTCAGTTAGGTCGGTGTAGATGAGGTGAGGGGTGCTTGTAGAAATTAGGTTTGAAATAGGACGTGCCTAAAATGGGATAAAATGCAGAATGTATTTTATTATGCACAATACTTGTCCAGCAACAACTCAGCCTTGAAAGAGCTGCCGAGAAAGCCTATATTACTTATTGTGCAATTGCAACCATTCAGTCTAACAGACAAAACCATCTCTCTGAAAACATATTTCAAGTATTTTTATTGCTCCTCAGTCTTTATTCATTAGTTCATGCGAAAATGAGAAAGGCACAAGAGGTCACTAACAAACCTGTAATATAACAGCTTAAGCAAGACGTTTGTATCTGTGTTTGCCTGTCATTCCCTTATCTCACGTGCCTGATCCATAAATACGTATTGATTTCACCCAGTACACACAACACTCCCAGCACATTTTGCTCACAATCCAAACTCCAGTTGTGGAGAATTGACATAACTCAGTGGCTGTCTGCCACACTTCACTATTTTCATAACTTCCATTTTATAGCCTCTCTGGAGAGTCAACATCAATATTTCCCCCCCTCCACACTCTCTCTGCTTAAGTTTTGCCAGCTCAGCTCCCAGAGCTTGCAGGTAGTGACCCTGCTGGCCGGTGACGCCCAAAACAGTGAGATTTCTCCTTGATCACTCTTGCACCTGCTCTAACCCTGCCTCCTCTGCTCTCAGATCTCGTCTGGGCAACAGCGTGACTCAGTGCCATAAAACTACCCTTTCCCTTTCTCCTCCCTCTTCTGGTCTTATCACCACCGTTGCCCTTGCTCCTCTTCCTCTGTGCAGCTTTAGGGAGTATTTCTGCAGCATGGTGGTCTGCCATGCAGCAGGGTGAGGACAGGGCTCTCTGATCCACCAGGCAAATGATTGCGTATAGAGCAATAATTTCAGATGCTAGAGCAGTTGTTCCATGCACTACATTTGATTCTGGGGACCAGTATATCCCTTTGCCCCTTTCCTTTTAAACCTTTATGGCAAATCTTCCCAGAGGTGCTCCCTTCTCCAAAGACAGATCAACCATCTCCTCCAGTGTGCTGTTCAGCCCTTGGGAGACACAAAGGGGAAGAGACACAATGTGGATCTGCTCACAGGCTGCACCCACCCAGCAATCACTGCCACCTGGGGGTCTTCATCACTTTCCAACAACCCACCACACAGGTCTCCGAGGAACTCAGTGGTGACAGGCTCTGCACAGCTCTCCAAGCTGCTGGAGTGTCCCCTGGGCAGGAAGAAAAACAGGTAAAGTTTAAAAACGCCGAGCATGGACTGGGCTGGAAAATAACTCCTGCACCTCAAGTGTCTATCTTGCTGTCCTCCCCTCTGACTGGGTCACTCAGGGCTTCTGACTGACATGTCAATAAGAGGGAAGACCTGGCAGCTAAGGCAGACAGAGTGGTCGGCATCTGGAGATAACATAATCCTGGATGTTACGTGACCTGCACAACACAGAAGATCCCAGGATGACTTTATCTCTTCCATATGCTGTACAATACCTATGGACTTGCTCCTCACATAGGTAGCAATGTAGTAACTACCACAGAAGGGCTTAATCCTGCTTCATTTCCTCTGTCAGCATCGTGTCTTTCCTCCTGCCAGCCAAGATGGAGACAGTGCTCAGACTCCATCTATCCCTGCTGCTGACCTGCCCTGCAGGCTGCTCTGCATGAGAACCAGATAATTTCCAGGAGGAGTCCCAAGGTACAAAACAGCACCTTGTTCACGGTCATGTTTTGCAAATACACAGATAAATGAGGACAACATGCAATTTGAGTAGAGGCTGTTTGGTGATGGCATCTTTTATCTGTGCTTTATGACTTACTGAGTTGGTGCTGGCTTCATGACTGTTTTGTTGATTACATTTTTAACTAATTGCCTAGAAGGTCACAGAGGGACCATGTTTGTTTTTATAAATTAAATTAAACCAACTCATATTTAACATCCAAACAGTTCTGTTGAGAGTTAGGTTTATAGCTGGAGAGGCCATCACCAGCCAGAACAGGACTCAACCATGCCTGGCACTTGCAAGGGCTCTGACGATGCCTGTGCTTGGACATGCAGCTCCCATGATGATTTGTGAGCAGGGCCAAAATTCCTGGTGCACATATGAATCACTGCACATTTGAAATTCCTTTTCTATTAACACTGTTTAATATTTGCCTTACATTTTCTGCTTTGGAAGAAAATGCCAAAGCGTTTTGTTCCTGCCCATAAATTCATTTGTTCTCTGGAAGCCTGTCAGCAAAGAAACACAAGACAATCTGAACAAAACATAATTAACCCACACAGGATAAAAGTGTGATAATTACAAAAGAAATAGCGTTGCTCTAATCCCCTCTTTCAATTCAACCCACAGGGTCCTGGTGTTAGTTTCTTCATCAATAGCTTCCCTCTCATCTCCTTATAGCACAGGTGCTCTTTTCTTCAGACCCCCTCCCTTCATGAAGATTACACTGATTTTTCACTCTGTTAATGGCATTCAAGTTTTCTCATAAGTTGCTTAGAAGGAAGTTTCTGAAGTTTTCCAAAACTCTAGACACGATCACAATGCATGGGCAGGTTTCTGGAGACAGAGGTCGCTTACATCCTAGGAGCAGCTAGAAATGCCCATGTGCTTATAATTATGAAAATCGCATTTTTCCCATGGAGACAGCAAGGTTAAGAAGCCCTTATATCAGATACACATTTTTCATACACAGGGACGAAGGATTTCCTTGCCATTCTGGCAGTTGTTCCACAATCTGCTCTCAGTCATCGTCAGCAGATGCAGGTTCATCTCACCTCACCGCAGCCATCCAAGCGCAAAGCGTCGAGTTGAATCCAACCGTGCAGCTTATCTAGGGTTCACAGAGAAAGGTAAACCCTTCCAGCATTCTCTCCTGGAGAGGCATCTGAACTAACTGGGAGCAAAGCGCGACTCTTGGAAGGGACAATGCCATTAACTGAAAGCTGACAACCACCTTTAAGACAGTTTGGGTTGTTCAAGAGGCATCCTTCCGCATGAATTTGAGGAGCAGGTGATGCTCCTCTGAAGGGAGCAAGACTCGGACGCTTAACCCCTGTGCGTCCTAGAGAAAGCCTCCCTTTTGAAGGCTGCCCATTCCCCTCTCCTGACACGCGAGATGGCATTAATAGTGCTAATGTGACTCAGAAGGATGTTGTGAGGACTCATTCATCTCCTTCAGACTCCTCGCAGCTGCGGAAGTGCAAATAGGCCTTTACCGGCCTCGTCTTATTGTTTAAATAACCGCAGAGTGTAAACAGCATCTGGGCACGGGCGCGTGGAGGCCAACGCTGCTCCTGCCGCCTCCCCTCATGGCGGAGGAGCGCTTTCCTTGAGTTTGAGCCCAAATGGCTGCGCTGTGCTGCCATCATCGCTTCCTGTTTGTTAGCTCATGGCTCCGTTTCCTGTTTCCTGCCCAGTTACGACCGTGCCAACTGTTTTTCCCAAGCCTGAACCAGCTTCCCAGCACCCCCCTTTTGGGCCCACACAAACACAGCACCATGGACTCCAGCCTGGCTGTCGCGTGGGGCACAGCCCTCTCCCTGGCCGCTTGGGCGTCCCGTCCCAGGCTAAAGAGGCAAAATCTCACCCATCCTGTAAAAGAAACGAGGTGCTGGTAACTCCCAGGGTTTGACTGTGAGCAGGCGCGTGGCAGCAAGGTGCCCTGCAAGGCACCCGAGTCGGCTGGATGCAGAAGGTGTCAGTGATCCGAGGGATGCACGGGGCTTGCCACTTCAGACACCTGTATGTCACCCTTTCCATTTGCTCAGCAGCCTGGCACTGAGCTGGCTAAAGCAAATGCTATGGGAAAGCACATTACGGCATCAAAGTACAGGGGATTAATGTGGTCCCCCACAGCTAGTCTCAGTGGTTCACCACCTCCATGGCAGAAACGCTTCCATTTTCCTAGCTGAATTTGCTTTCAGCATCCAACCTCCTGGTTATGCCTTTCTCCGCTCTATTTAGGGCCTCTTAGCGTGTGGTATTTTCTCTCCACCTGGCAGGGGCACGCCAAAGAACAACCTACATTTAATAACAGTTCACACTGAAGCACAGAGGAGCCTCTCAGGAGTTGTTACATCGCTCTGATCTGCGCCCTTACCTGCTCTCCTGCATCCACAGCAATGACCTGTCAGAGCTAGATTAAGCCAATCTTCTTTAGCGTCCAATACCTAGCTCAGGGCCTGACCCAGCTAACAGACATTACCAGTTACTTACTGTGTTGGGTCACCACCTTTTGGATATGAAGAAAAATAAACAGCCTTTGCAGACACACGCCAGAGGCATGTGCCCATGAAAGCGTAGCAGAATGCCAGTGAAACCATGAGCTGGCACGTTATTTCCTCACATCTCACCTACAGCAGGGGAAAAGAAAAAAAAAAAAAAGCACTGCTGTTCCTTCACCTTTTGCCTGCCCTGTCTATTTAGGCTGTAAACTGTTTGAGGAAGGAACTGTCCTTTGCTGCAGCTTTCATAACATTCAGGTGCTTCTGAGACACAGCACAGGAAAGACCCTGGACATCCTGAACTGCAGAATGAAGACATCAAAGTGGCAATAACTGATCTACAACAACAACAAAAAAGAAAGCTGATTTTCCTAGCTGACCCTAAATGAACACGACATATGCACGCTTTGAACCAGCTATTTTCTTACTAAAACACATGGAAATAAGACTGTACCACTATTAGTGGTCTGATTGCAGTACAAAGCTTTATGGTTACTCCATTTCAGCGTTGTTGTCAGAAATCTGAGCTGGCAATGGTAGCAGGGCATTTTCTGTACATGAACTTCATTACAGCCTGTCCCACCACAGGTTAACTGTGGGGCACGTAGCAGGGAACAGGCTGGAGAGGAACAGATCATACCACGCGAACCCAAACTGGCAGCATGTGGGAGTGGGTGAGAGCTCTAGCATTGAGGGATCTCTTCATGCACCAGCTATCGCACTCACATTTTGTCTTTGGAAAGCTGAGTACATTCATCTGTGCTGGAGGGCAGGGAGAGCAGCGGGAAAGGGGACTAAGTATTTGCACCAGTTCCAAAAGCCAGAAATACAGCATCCCTGACCAGCACAGCTTAGCCAGTAGAGGTCTGTAAGAGCAGTCACAGCCCAACACAGCAGCTCTGAGGCTGTGAAGGCTCAGGGTAGGCAGCAGACTATATCTGTGTCACAACAGACACCTTAACAGAGCAGAGCTGTAGGGTCTCTTGTAACCGAAGATAGGGCAGTGCTCTGTCACTGCGCACAGTGGTTAATAGGAGATGGAGTATTTGGGCCCATAGAGAGGAAAATGTCCTGTGCTACATGGCTGTGGCTGTGCACTATTACTGTGAGCAAGTTTTGCGGCCACAGGGACAGCTTACTAATGTCAGAACTATGGGTGCATCATTGCACAGTCACAGATTGAAGATGTCTGGCCGAAGTGCTCTCTTAACAGAGTTAGAAGGTTTTGCACAGCTCCGGGACTGCAACAGCAAGGTCCCAAGTGATTCTCTAAATAAGAAGTTTGTAGCACCATGGAAAGTGCACTGAAATATTGCAAAACGCTGTCTGCAGGGACAGTTTAACAGAGTTAGAAGGTTTTGCACAGCTCCGGGACTGCAACAGCAAGGTCCCAAGTGATTCTCTAAATAAGAAGTTTGTAGCACCATGGAAAGTGCTACAAAACGCTGTCTGCGGGGACAGTTGCCAGGCTGGAGTCATGGGAAGAGGGCGTGTGGCACTGAAACCCACAGCACAGGCGAGGTACAAGAATAGGCCCCTGCGGCCAAGGGAGGCACCTTGGGCATTTTCAATGAGACTGAAAGCTCACACCCTCTCCCAAGTCCATAAGAGACAAAACAAGCTCTACCCTTTGAGAAACCTACAGGGACTGCGGAATTTATACCCTGGCTTTCAGTGATGCAGGGTATTTTTTCACAATGCGGCACACCAGGTAATGCACATTAATTCAGCGCCAGTGTGCAGGCCAGGAAGTGCATCTCTCTGACAGCCACTGCTCATGTTTCAGCTTCAGACTGCAGCTCCGCACAAGGAGAGTTACTGCAGAGCACCAGGCACATGGAGAACGCCAACAGCACCATTTCCCCTCAGTATCAGATTGCCACCCCAGGACCCTCTGCCAGCGTGCTCACCCAGACACGAGCAGCACCCCTGGGCTGCAGCTGTAGCAGCAGGAGGAGTTTTGCAGCAACAACAGACAAGCTAACAAGCAGAGAAAGAGGTTTCTGTGGGAGACAGCAAGCTGCATATCCCCCCAGCCTGCTATCCCAAAAACTGACTGAAAACATCTGAACTAGAAGGCTGCAGAGCAGCTACCCTCCAGTCTGCATCCTGAGGGTGCAGAAAGCTTTCTGGTTTTCTCAGTTGTCCCTTCGCTTTAGGGGACACCAGTACACGCAGCTTAGCAGCAGCAGTGGGGTCCCTGGTACCACCAGAGCCCTCAAGGAGCCCAGGACCAGCTCCAGCCCTGGCACAGCAGCCTGTGCACAGCCTTGTGCTGCTTCTCAGAGGCTCGTGAACATATCAGTATTTAATCACAGAGAGGCAGAGGCATTCAAGGCACCGCTGTGCGACCATGCAGGATACCACCAGAAAAGACCCCACACCAGACCTGCAGAGATCAGCTATTTCCCAGAAGAAAGGTGGATGACATCCTTTATATCTTTCTAACCTAATTGTTCACTTCCATGAACACCACCTTCATCTTAATGCTGTTAGTCCAGCCACCCCGCTGTGTCCTGTGGCAGTTAATGCCAAAGGGTTGCAGTTGCCAAACGAAAGGGAACGCCTCTTCATGCAGGCAGGCAGCTGCCTCAAGGGTGCAGAATAGACCCGGCTGTAATTTTCTAGGTGGTTAGGTGCAAAATGCCTTTGCATTAACCTGTGCAGTATTTGATGCACATATCTTGTCTTTTCCTCTTGTTCTCTGTTTTGGGTTTTTTGTGTTTATTTGGGGTTTGTTTGTTTTTTAGTAATGTATAAAAAGCATTGCTTAACAGTTGCATCATGCAGTTTCCTATAACTCAGATGGAGCATGTTCTGGATTGTGAAAAAAGCTTGTGCTAATAGTACAAAGAAAAACTGGCAAAGAGAGATGGAGCTCATTTTTCATTTCTCACAGTTTTTCTTCTAGTGTAATTGCACTGGCTCCAAGAGAGTTACACGGGTGTAAATCAAGATCACAGGAATTCAAGGTGAGGCATCTATTCCCTCTCTCCTCTTGCAGCTCCTACTGTTCAGGCTCTGCAGAATTCCCCCTCTTTCTCTGTCCCTCACGTTCTCCATCAGGTATTGCTCTCCACTGTAGGCTACAGCATGTGTTTGTACAGTGCTTTGAGATCTCTTCGTGGAGGCTGCGTTACCACCAAAGACAAACGCTTCTCTTCAGTTCTGCCTCCACCTTACTGTCACCATCACCTTGCAGGATGTGCTCCAGGGAATGGCATAGTTCCTATATTGGAGGCTGCGTTACCACCAAAGACAAACGCCTCTCTTCAGTTCTGCCTCCACCTTGCTGTCACCATCACCTTGCAGGATGTGCTCGAGGGAATGGCACAGTTCCTATATCGACACAAGCTGAAGGCAATACTGAAGAGCCTCCTTTTGAATGCAAAAGCAGACTGCCAGCCAATTGCTTGTCCAAAAAGAGGTAGCTGAAGGCAATACTGAAGAGCCTCCTTTTCAATGAAAACCCAGACTGAGAGCCAATTGCTTGTCCAAAAAGATGTGTTACCACACCATGGCGCTGTAGGTCCTGTGGGCACTCTAGTTCCCCCACTCTGAGCTGAAAAACATTTATACTGAGGAGACAGAATTCAGAGAAAATAAGAAGGGTTTGTCTCTACCTAGTGCTCCACTGCATTCAAAAGCTTTCAGCTTGGGTTCATTTTTTGCCCCTTCCTCCCCCATCTCAACAAAAGGACTCAAGATCTTCACACAGATATTTTCACATGTAACGCAGACATCTTCACACAAAAGAAGAGACATGAGTTGTGCCATGGAGGACTGTTTTGGTGCGTAGGCATTTACCGCAGACATCTTCACACAAAAGAAGAGACACGAGCTATGCCGTGGAGGACTGTTTGGCACGTAGGCATTTATGCTTGCCTGGGAGGTGAGAGATTTTCCATTCACAACTGCCTCCTTTAGGGAAGGGTTAAGCTATGCTTTCATTGACATTTTCCTCTGGGACCTTGGGGACTGCTCAGGGGATGAGAGAATGTACACCTTAGTGCTGTTAAACAATCACGAGCCTTTTGAATAAGCTTGTAAGGAATTCACCCTTCATCTCATAATTAAGTGTCTTATATCTTTATTACCAGTGTACCATGGGGTTTCCAACAGACCATTGTCACTGCCACAGGACTCATGCTCTCCAAATCATTACAAATGCCATACAGAAACAGCAAGGTCTCCTGCACAGTCTCCAAGCACAGGTCACTGCTCAGTACATTATCAGCTCTCCTCTCCTAATGTTCACTTAAAAAGTCATCTGCCATAGAGGATGCTCACAGAGTAAAAGGAGACACCATCTTCCCCAGCTATGATTTACCATAGACACAATGTGATAAACAGGTACTTCTTGGAGTGCACTCCAAGGCTGGAGCAAGAAAAGTGGATGAGATGTGCAGCAGAGGGACTTTTTTTTTGTTGAGTCTTTTTTTCCTTTTTAATGAATACCTCGTTACTTCCACATTTTCTCTTCATATTCCAGGTCAGCAGCTGATGGTGAAGTTTGAGAACAACCATCAGGAATCAACCTTTATGCTCTTTGGCCCACAGAGGAGCTGACTTTTGATCTCTTTAAATCTACCCACTCCCACTTTCTGCAGAGAAATTCCTGCTAGCTCAGGACGACATTCCTGCCAGACTCCTAATGTCATCATATGGAGATCTGCTCCCACACAGAAGGGTGCAGAAAAGATGATGTGCTAATGAGCTACCTTCTTATCCCTGCTGTCAGTTCAGTGACTCTCCCGCCTCCTCTTCCCTTCCCCTGAACTGCAAATGTAATTGCTTTCCAGCAGCCCTGCTAAGAGCCCAGTCCATCTGCAACCCTGGAATCCCTCCAGAGGGCAAAGTCTTGGCTTTGTGCTTCAAATTATCTTGTCTTTTCTCTAGAGGAGGAAGGAAATACCAGCCAGGGTACTGATGCAGCCAAACTGAGCAACTGAAACAAGGCCAGCATCCCTTTTGCCATCGGACTACCCAGGCTGTCCTCCTGCCAGCGCCCAGCAGGCCAGTGCAAGCCTGTTGCCACCATGTCACTGGTATTGCTACTCTGCTTGGCAGTGCAGCTTGTGCCTCTGAGCCTGCTCCCCCCATGCCTTTCTCAATACATTACCTGTCACCCAGCAAGCAATATAATATCTAACACAGAAGGGATAGCCCAATGCTTCACTCATCTCCCATCTTCCATAATGAACTTAGAATTTCTGCATGCATGGGGCTCGGGTGCAGCAAACAGGGTACTCTGATGTTGCTCACACCAGCTGCCACTTAACCTTAGGCAAGCCACTTCCCTCCCACTCTTCCTAGGTGTAAAGTAGGGCTAGTACTTACTCATCTGCCTCTGAGGGGGATGGATAGTCTCAATTAGCCAGTGTAAGAGGAGTTCTGTGCCTTACTAGAGGACACTGAGCCGGCTCAGGCAAGAAGGATGCTCAGACTAGAGGCAATGAATACAGAAAGATCAATGCTATAGTTCCATGGTACTTGTGGTCTACTGAAGGCATAAAATAATTTCAAGTGTCATGGTTATCAGCACCTTTCTTTCACATCATCTCTCCAGAAACAGATTAGAGATCACTGTAAGGCAAATGATTCTGCTTAGGGCCCTCAGAAATTAATAAGGAGAATGAGAGATCAGCAGAGGAAAAAAACTCATAAGTGAGAACCCTGCATGGGAAAAGGAGCAATTTACCTGCTCAGTTTTCTTAGAGGATCCATAGATACAGCATTTGACAAATAACAGTATCTAAGCAGTTGCTTTAATTTCTCTCATATAGAGGCAACATACCAGGGAAAAATATTTGTCAATAAAAATTTGATTAAAACTAATGATGCTTTCAAACTGTGTTGTTCCCCAACTCCCGTGTTTATGAAATCTATGCCAGCTTTTTTTAGCTTTTTCAATTTAAAGGGTCATATTGAGAGCCCAATGCCGTTTTCTGCTCTGCCATTGTTTCTCAGTTTCCCATTTATAGCTGTTTTTGACTAGCCCGGTCACAGAATATGAAATTATTTAAGTCCAGTACACCAGGTTGTCAGCAAACAGCACAGAAAAACTGGGGGATTCAGCTTACAACTATTTTGATCTGATGTCTTCTGGGAAAAGGCACACATAGGCACCAGCTGCCTTCCCATATGGATTTCTCCCACTTTAGGGCTCTTTAGATGTTCTTCACTGCTAATGCTCAGCCATCTGATGCAACCTCTGCTACATATATCACCAATACTGTAACATGCCACAATGACCCTTCCACTCAGGTACTGAGTCCTCTTGCGTTCCAGCATGAGCAATATGGAAAACACGAAGCTGTTGCACAACCATACCATGACACTTTTCTTCCATTACCTCCAGCACAGCGTCTTGGAATTCCTTTTTAATTGCTCTCTTAATCTTCCTCCACCATCTACATATCTAAAGAACAACCAAAAATAGCTCAAAGAAAATAGGCAAAGTCTGTTATGGGGAAGCGGCTGCAGTTTGACAGACGGGTTACTTCTCAGGCTGAGGGATTCACAGAGGATGTAACAGAGTCTAGCTTTGGCTCTTCTTTGGTGCAGGACTCATTATTGTGACAGAACTAGAAGACCTCACACCTGCTGCTGTTTGAAAGAGGACGCATGGAAGAATTATATTTATGTTCAACATACACCAAGTCACCCTGGATTGAAGTGAGGAAGAGACGAGACCCAGTTCTGGACTTAGATTTGCTCTCTTGTCTTTGTACGGCTGGACTGCAAGAAGTGCAGTACATAGGCTTTGCATTAGATGAATGGAGCCCTCTTCAGCTACATCCACCACTGCTTTGGGCCACTCCATCACCTAGCAGCAAAATCTAAATGCTGCTGTTGCACTTAACCCACCCACCCACGTGTCCATCCACAATGACTCATTCATAGCCAAGCCCCTGACACGCAGAAGCTGTCTGCTCACCCGTGGAGATCCAAGGGCTAAGAAATCCCAGAGGTGTACTGTGCTGCTTTGCACTACATGTTTGCCCTGCTCATTTAGGCTAAGATGTCTACGCACAACCCTGCCAGCAGGTCTGGAGGGGCAGTGAGAAGAAGCTGGGACAGACTGTGGTGAACTTTCCCATCAGCTGGATGTAGAAGAGAACAGCCATCCACAGCCTTTGTTCGAGGAGATTCCACATTACAGGCTCCCATCTCAGCACAGAAGGTAATGAAGGGGGACAGGACAGGAATAGGTGGCAATGGTTCAACTAGAGATGCAGCACTAAATGGTTCCTGGACAACAGTTTGATCACCTCAGCCATCTCCAGGATTGGAGAGAAAAGGCACTGGCATATTTGGAGGGATTCTTCATACCTGTGACTCTGAAGGCATCTGTTACGCAGAGACTCTCTTATGCATAGACTCGGACTCGAACTAAAGGAATCACTAACTGCTTAATCTTAAGTGCATGATTATGTTCAGCATCAAGTGATTTAAACACATTCTCAACAGTCTTCACCCAGGCACCTCTGATAATTTTGATCAAGTCTTGCTTTGGTAAGATTTCTTGTCTGATCATAATGTTGTACACGCAGATGGTCAACGAGTGGGCAGCACTGTGACAGCCCATTCCTGTTTGAAGCTGTGGAAAGCTAAAGACTTTGCCATTAGCCTGCAGTGACAGTCTTTAGGAATAAGCTTCCACCTACCAAGACCCTAAAGAGCAGAACACTGCTGTCCTCTTGCCCTGCATCCACCTCCACGCTAAGCCTCTCTCCCCTAGGCAGTGCCAGGCGCTCCAGCTGACATCGCGCGCTGCCTGCTGCTGGAGGCTGGCGTCTCGGCAGGTCGCAGCCAAGCGCTATGGGATCGGAGGTTTTGAGATTAGAGGGCAGTTTAAAAGAGAGAAAACTATTATCCTAAAGAATCATTAGCCTCTTGAAGGGCTATAAGGCAACAGCCATCCTATCTTAGCTGGGACAGATTTCCTAACGTGGGACTTCTACTAGAGAAGACTGAAATACGTTGGAAAGCCTGCACTGTACTGCAACATGACATGTACGTGTACCCCACAAAATTAAGAATGGGTTGTGCATGTCCCAGCACTGCTAAGAACAATTTCACATTCATCAGAAGCTGGAACACAAGCAGCTGTGCAACCACTTTGTCATGATTGTCTGGGGGCTCTGGGGTAAGAGGCTGTTTTCTTACAGGGAAGATGGGCTCAAGAAACTGGTTTCTATCCAATACACACAGGTAACAGAACAGAGAGTCTTTCCTCAACAGTGCAATCTGTACCAAGGTGGGGTTCATGCATCTTTGAGAGTTTGAAATGCATGTGTTAGCTGATAGTTGTGAAATCTAATACCAAGGACACCATCAAGGGAACATTTCAAGGCTTTTCCTTGAAATGAGAAGAGGAAAATACCTATCAAAAAAAAAACCTGACACTGTCAGCTGTTTCCCTGGCACCAGCCTAGTGTTCCTACCTCACAAAAATCTGGCTGTGCTCTCCTTAGCCTGATGTAACCTCAGGCTATGTGTAACACCAGAGTTAGTAAACAGGCGGTGACGATGGCTCTGCTTGTGTACGGCGTTCCAGTCCAATCATTACATCACGTACCAATCACTCCGGTCATGACTTTGATATTCCACTGACACACCAGTCATCAGCCTCCAGCGTCCGTGCGACCAGAGTGCCCGCAGCTTCAGCCTGCCTCAGGAGAAGATTCCCCATAGTCAGCACTGTACAGCTCACTGACAGATCTGACGCTGGCCAGAAACAGGGAGGGTGCCCTGGTAGAATCTGGATCCAGGTTCATCCAAACTACACCATGCTTCACCCTGGGTTGTTATGACCGGCTGGGTGGCTCTAGGGGATGAGTGCTACCGATGAGGTACGGAGATGCAGGTGGAATTCTGATTGGATTAATTTAAGATTACTTTTTAAAAGCATGTAAACCACATCAACCTCACTTCTCTGTCTTCTCCACGTCCCCTCAAAAAAGTCACATTGTTTTTCAAGAGCCCAATAGGCCCCGATGGCTGTATCCCTGCACTCACACTGCCCTTTACTCCAGGCCAAGGCAGATAAACTGCACTTACATTCTGATCTGGTGACATTGTCACTTGCACCATGCACAGACAGATATAGCCAGGCAGAGTATTTCGTACTGGGGAGATACCACAGCACCTTGAACTACTGAAGAGCTGCTGAGAGCTGACATTAGAGAGGAAAGAACAACAAGGAAAGCTAAATAGATGAAGCTACTGAATTCAGGATGACTGAGTTTAGCTTCAGCTCTTAGCTCAGTTCCAAAAAGCTCAGCACGTAGCAGGCTCTGAGATAAGACAAGGGTAGGAACATAAGAGTTAAAATCTGCAATGGAGACATGTCATAGCAGAGCTGGAAAAGGTAAGCACCAGGTCAGGATCCATAGGAGAACCAGAGCAGATGGAGAAAAACAATCTCATAGGGAATATGGATAGGTCAGAGTCAGCCAAGAGAGGAGCAACATCAGGACGTGGTCAGCGAGTGCAGGAAAATGTTCAGACTACGCCACTACAGCTACATGCACGGAGGAGGTACCCAAGCAGACATGAGAACGTAACTAACATAAATATCTTGTTCTGTCAACATGGGACGCTGCTTTCAGCCACAGGAATTAAAACACTGGCAAAGTATGACAGCTCTTGATGGAGCAGAACACTACTTGCTGGTGCCCACGGGTCACTGATAGCTGAGGAACTCCTAAGCGGAGTTCAATTGCCTTCACTAGTGATCTTAACCAGCCAAGAGCTTGGGCTCTGCCAGCCTATATCATTTTGCTGTCAATCTCACAGCTACTGCGTGGCCCAGCGCCTGTCCCTCGAGTCACCATGATCCCTGCGCAGAACGGCATGCAATGTCACATGAGTCACTTTCCTGTTGTCTCTCAATTAGAAGCACAGACTACAGAACTGCACTGTCAACACTTCCCACACACAGCTTACATGGCAAGGAGGTGCAGCAGGAACATCTTCCCTGCACCTAGAAAAGCTGTCAAGTTACCCTTCCTCATCGTGCGTTAAACTGAAGGGCTGGCAGTGCCCTTCTCACGCTTGCACTGGGAGCAGGGAAGCTGTAACTGGCTAACGGGCTGGCTGCTTAGGGCTGCAGGAGCCCTGCTTGCTCAGGCATTCGGACACAGCATGGCAACACAGCCACCACTTCAAGCAAAACACACCCACAGCCTATTATACCCAGAGAACAAAAGCAAGAGACACTACCGCTGGATAGTGATTTCTTGATTTGCCTGGAAAAGGGAGCAGATGTTGGCACCTCCAGGTACAGGCACGTCTGGATGACACAAAGCCAGGGCAGAAACACCAACGATCACAGTAACCCCAGCTGGTACAGCCACACAGTCCGAGGCTTTTGCACCGGCAGCACCATGAGTCACGAGCAGTAGAGGTGGAGTAGCCCAGTGGCTCCCGGTCTTCATACGTGCCTGGAGTCAGCTTCCCCAAAACACACCCCCTTGCACAGTGCCAGCATGGGGAATTCACCCCAGTTAATGCTAATGCTCTGACTCACCCTGTTGATCAGCCTCCTCTCTCTTTGCAGCCACTACAGCAGCAGGCTTGGCCAGGCAGCCAAGTGCCTGAAGCATGGCTGCTCGTGTTCCTCCTACCTGCCTTCTGTTACCACCACAGCCTGGGATTTGATGCAATCTGCCCTCGCAAGCCTTCTGTTTCCATCTTAGTACAGGACAAGATGGAAACCAACACAACCATTCTGCCACACAGCCCAGGTTTTGCATATGGGGCGGAAAGTTTACCTCCCAAAAAAGAGCACAGTAAGATACACAAATGAATGCTTTCCTTTTTAAAGCCAAACTCAGACTTCAAATAGGCTGTGACCAGAGCCATTGCCAGTCTGGTAACAGATCACAACAATCACGACTTCCCTTAAAAAGAGAATCTATTTTACTTCACTAGAAAAATTCTGTTCCCACACAGGCTACAGCTGCACTTTCTGACCTCTTGTTCCCGAAGTCTTGGAAGCATCATATTGCCTAAACTGAACTGAAAGAGGTTTAATGTTGAAATAATTTTATCTTCATCATCTTTAACAGTTTTTAAGTATTTGAGAGTCATGATATTCCCCACGATAGAAGTGATAACACTAAGCTTTCAAATGCTGCTCCAGTCAACTGCCCCAAAGGTTGTGGAGCACGGAATGCACCAGGACCACCCAGGACAAATCACAGCCAACACACACCACAGCTCTGTCCAGGCAGGCGCTTTTCCTGTTTTAATCTTGCATGTGGTTGAGCACAGGAGGACAATGCCCATTACTGGCCATACAGAAAGTCCAACAGCTACTGATTACTTGTGGGTACTCTCAGCTATCCAGCCATGCAAGTTCTTGCTGTCCCCACATGCAAGAAGGTGGCACTTGACTCTCCAAAGCAGCACAGCTAGCACTCAGGTTACAGGCAGGAGCATATCCAGCTTTGGAGAGATGCTCAAGAACTGACCACTGGCCCACTGCACAGAAAGGATGGCCCGGACAGACTGCTGTGCAGCACATGGTATTTACGGATTTGTGCTCCAGACTGAACAGGAGTGTTTCTGTGGAACCTCCGCATATTCACATAAGTCCTCCGTGCCTGTTACCCTGGCGCTCAGCTTTGTCTTCTGGGGCAGAGAGGCAGCCTGATCTGACACACAGATGCTCTCTCTGAATTAAGGAGCTGGCAGAACTCGCTTATCATATTTATTTGCCAGGGCACCACAAGGAAGACAGGCAATGCTTAGCGGGTGTGCAAGTTACTTCTTGGCTTATTAAGTGTTTTTTTCCATAACATTGTGTTCTAAACAAAGAGCATTGTGCTTCAAGGAAAGTGGCAATCATTGGTGCATTCTGCTCCTTGTCTTTGGGAAGAGCACCTGTAATTAGTAAGGACAGATCTTCAGATCTGCTGGGCTAATCACAAAAAGATCCTGCAAGAAAAACTGCAGACCCAAGTTACCCAACTAAAATAAATCAGGGTTTTATTTTGAGACAGTTGAGAACTAGGGGCCCAGAACCTAAGTGAATGTGATTTAAGAAAGCACAAAAGGAGTGGAGTTACTCTTGAGCCAGAAACTGTTCTATTAATACCACAAAAATGAACACATTAGCTCACATACAACACATCCACAGCTATTTTTCAAGCCTCAAAACAGTTCTCAGTATAGGCATCAAAAATACTAAAATAAAAGACAAAGATTTTTCAGCTGTTTACTATAGGAATTCTCTACAGGACTGCAAATTCCCTTTAGGCAGTCTTAACATCAAAACACAAAATTCTGTCCAGCACAGACATGTCTAAAGCAAAGTCTTTCAGCATTCGTCACTAATAAAATTCTACTTATCATGAGCCACAACTTCAGCATCATTTAGGGTTTTTTGTCACAGCAACCAGACTATTCTAGTAATTCTGGAAATAAGCAAATCCCATTTGCTGACAAAACAGCATGAAACATTTTGCCTTCCTCTGCATTAGGCATCCTGTTAGCTAGCTCAGCTGCTTGCAGCAACATGCAAACATTCAAAAAAGTGAAATGCAGCACAAGTGAGACATACTTACCCACAAAAAGCTGTCAAGGAGGAAGAACCCACTGAAGGAGCAGCTTTTTGTCAAGCTAGCTGCTTATCTCTCTTTCTCCATGCTGATCCATAAGTCTTACATGATGAAGGGTTGGTTCATTGTTTTGAAAGGATGGTCAACACACACATCTTCCTGCCCTAAAGCAATCAGAAGCACTGCCACTGCCCTCCTTTTTGCCTTGCTAGGGATTTGGATGAGTGGGTAGCAGGTGGGTTTCCTTTCTCTCCCAGATGAAGACTATTAGTGGGTGCTGCAGGTGCAAATCCTTCCTTCTGGCCACGGCAAGGAGGGACAGAGCTGCTGGGGCACTGGCTGCTCTCCTTATAGCAGTGTGTGCTGTTAGTATGTCAGTCAGGTATTTCAGAACACTTATTTTGTGCCTGTTTGGGGCTTTGTGGTCATTCTCTTGCTAGCTGTGTCTTGGGTTCAGTAGAAAATCAATCTATAACAGAGAAGCAATGCTTGGTATGAAAACGCTGTGACAATGTGGGCAAGAACAGCTGCAAGCAAATCAGGACAAAACCTTATAGATGCAAACTGATGAAGCCTTTCCAACACCACAAATCTGCAGGAATTCTGGAGCTTGGCTCCAGCTGACTGAGGCTGTGCTCCAGGTATTTCCTGTGATGCTCCTGAGACGGAAACTTTCTGCTCTTCAAATAAGAGCATCAGATGGAAAGGCGCTGTAGGTAATAGATACAATGACATCACACAATCTCTGTTGCAGTTAAATCCACATAAAGTAGTTATTTTTCTGTTGTTGGTTCCTCATCTGGAGGAGTGTGGGGTGCAATTTTAAAAACTTGCTGCCCTGCAGGTTAGGATACTCTTTTCCAGGCTACACCACTCATGTCCAGTTAACGCTCGTGGGCTTTAGTGCCAGCTCAGTTTGAATAACAGCTCCCTTCTCCTCCTCTTTCCCCCAGTCACCAGGATAAACCCCATGACGTAAACCAGTCCCATCTCCCTGTTTACATATGTCCAGACTAAGCAAGTCCAGCATCCTCTGGGAGGGAGGGCTCTCCATCCCCTCGATCAGCCTAATAGCGCTTCCCTGGTCTGTCCGTTCTTTCCTCTCTCTTTTGAACTGTAAACAGTTTTTGAGTTGCAGCTTCAGCAGGGTGTTGGGCAACAGCATCAACTCCTGGTGATTTGGCAGGTGTTTCCCTCATGCAGCCCAGAACCACACTGGTGTGTCTCAGTACCCAGTCAATGCCCCCCAGTTTTCCTCTCTTATCCAGTGCCATCACCTCCCCTTTACAGCTCCTGTCTGCCTCTCACCTAATAACTCATCATGCATTATGCTGTTAAATACTTTGCTGACAAACTACATCTACTGAACATTCTCTTGTCTGCAAAAGTCAGTTATTGAAGGCAGCTGTGAAGTTAGTCTGCAATGAAGTGTTTTGCTGAGCCCATTGCGTATTTCAACTATATTTGCATCCTGAGTTATTCTTTCTGTCAAAACACATAATAGAAAGACTTCTGTGTTATTGAGGTCAGGCTAACAGCTCTGCAGTTTGCTACATTGCATTTTATTTTTCATGTCTCAAACACAGGCACTGCTTGCTATTTTCCAGTCATGTGGTACCTGCGCCACTTAGATATATTTACATTCCTTGCTAATAAACTCTTGGTTGGTGTCTGTTCTTTCACCTCCGTTGACACAAGCACCAGGAGTTTTTAGAACTGTCCTTTTGCTTCAGATGTGGTAATTTTTTAAAAAAGCCTTGTAACAAACACCATCCTGTCTTTTATTGGTTTGTATCTCAGCTATCTTTAGTCTTGACAGTCATATCGCTGCCTGTTATCTCACTACTTTCTTAATCCTATTTTTATTTGACTAGAAAGCTCCTTACTGAGTTTTAAACTCTTTGCAATGTGTAAATTACCCCCAACTTCTGCAGCTATTGCTTCATTCCATAGCAAAGTGCCAAAACAGAGGTTTCTCTGTTGCATTATCCCTTTTCCATCCTGTATGATCTCCCTATTATTTCTTAAATAATTTTTTAAGTCAGCTTCTTACTTTCCTAAACACTTTTCCTTCCCTGCTTAGCATGCAAATTGTAGATTGCTTTCTACCTTTGACTTAAAATTCTGAGGGTCTTCCACATATCCATCTTTGGACTCCTCAGCCTACCTGCTTGTTATCAACCAGCTCCTTCAGGTTTTTCTCAAATCCACTTTGTTAAAATGTAGGTACACACCTATTTTTCTTCTCTCTATACTGGAAGTGAAACTAAATGACAACACTAAATCAGCCTGGATAAGGCTTCTGACATTTACAGTCATGGCTGCGGTTTCTAGCCCAAGCCATGTGAGCCCATGCCTCCTCCATCTGTGTCTCACCAGAAAGCTGCCAATGCGGACACCCACACGACTCCTCAAAATGTCCTTCTAGGTGTCAGCATAGTGTCTGGGCAGCAGCGTAAGGCCATGGGGAGGGAAGAGCAGGGAGTTACACTTCACCAAAGGATGAGCCAGTCTAGTTCCTGGCCCGCAGCCTGGTCCCCAGGTGAGCTCCTGGGCTTGGGACGCTATGGGCTCAACCAAAAGGGGTTTCCAGCAGGTCTCTACTCAGCTTTTATGTTCAGTGTCCAATCTGCTCATCCCTCAAGCTGTGCTAGTGAAAGCATTTGCATTTCTTTCCTACTGTAAAGAAAGAAAAGACAAAATTCCCTAAGCTCCTGCTACAACCCTCCACCCCATTTCCTCAGTCTCTGCTCACTATGTCTGCTTTTATCCAAGATGAAATCCAGTCAGAAATTGGGAGTTCTGATTCCTTACAGAGAATTTTTTAATGAACCAATTCTGGGGCACCTCAGTACCAGTCAGCAACATGGAATGTGACAAAGGGGCAAGATGACCAGAGCAACTGAGGCCAGCTCCTGACAGCAGGGTCAAAACTGCCCACCAGTGCTAACGGTGGGGAGAAGCCAGTAAAAAGCATGGTGCAGCAGGTTGCTTTGGTGTACAAGACTCAAGAGCCAAAAAGATAATATTGGGTTTTCTTCAGAGAACTTCTCAGTCAACTACCACGCCACTGGGGACTGACGGTCTTTGGATCTATGATTATTTTTTCTTCCCCTCACGTAATTAGTTCAAACACAAATCAGGTTTGTCATGGCTCAAATCAAGTTTGTCATTCCCACCCGTGGGCATTCAGTAGTCTTTGGGATATGAACTGGGCACACTGCAAAAGCTGCCAAAACGACTGACAGCAGCCAGACCTGTAGCAGCCATAGGGCTGACCAGACTGGACATGGAATGGGTGAGCAGCAGTTTAAGTTCTGTCCTGCAGAAGAATCCCCCAAACTATTAATCCTATTATTAGTGTTGACACGCAGACCATCTAAACATGGAGACTGCTTTCACTGCCTTGTTTGATTCCCACCTGAATGGTGTTTGCATGCACGGTTTCTGTGTTGTCCTAGATATGCAGACTTTTGTTTTTCAGTCAGGCGTGCTTACGGTACTGTATGCCTTACAGTTCAGGGTTGTTCTTGAAGTACAAGATTGTCCTTTGCCATTTTTTCCCTTCTGTTTGCTCGGAACTATGTTTAACCCCGTGAGTTAAAGCATTTAACAATAAAAGTGCATTCCCTTTGGATGTAGCAAACCAATCCAAATACACCCCTGCCTACTGTTCCATACATCATTTCTGATCCCCAAGCTTTGACAATGCTACTTCCGTGTTTCCATGTTTGAAACAAGGCTGACTGCATATTTACATGGTAATTGTTCACATCTAGAGGAGATTTGTAAATGCCGTGAGAACTGGATTCAACAAACAGCAGTGAGTAATACCCTTGGTGATGCACATGGATATGGCATTGTGAATATCAGGGGAATAGCACTGATTTACATGGCTTTAAAATGTCTGTGGCATTGTTTGAACTTCCCCTCCAATTCCAGTAGCTGTAATCTTTACTAAAGCCTTAGAGAAAAGGGGCAGATTTAATTTTTAGATTCTCCTGTCTGCTCACTAGAGAGGAAAGCAGTGCCAGGCTGTTGGAGGAAGATGTGGCAGTACCTGGAAATGAACTGGCAATCCTCCTGTCCCCAGGTGGTATTTTCTCAGTAGAACAACTTTTGGTAAAACCCAGCGTGTACCCTCAGCTTATGGAAGCAAGTGAGAGCCAGAAACACAAGATGACGCTAATGACTGTTTCAATCCACCGCTACGTGTCATGCCAGCCCTGTTGTTGGTTCCTCTGGCGCTGGGTGATTCAGCACTGTCTTGAAAAACAGGCAGTTCTGGCGATGGGTCAGTCACCCGTCAGTAAAATGGGAACGTGCACTGGAGGGAAGCGGAGCATATACTGCTGAGGAGGAACTAGCTCCTCCTTTTCCTGGAACCTGGAAAAAACAGTTTCAGCATGTAACAAAGCTACGATTGCCTTCTTCTCCTTCCTAAAGGTTTCCAGGCCATAATACAAATTCTTACTGCTGTTAAGCATTTTTAAAATTATAATTAACAGAGTATAACCATTATCTTCCATTCCTTTTCCCTTTAGTCACTTTTAAACTGTTTAAGTCCTATGGCTTTTTCCATCTCCTTTTGTTGTACCCCTGAATGTACATCATGTTCCTTCACTCCATTGCCACTCCACATTCTCCTTTGCACCTTTTTGAGCGTTCCTGTGGTTTAGTTTGGCAGACTGTTCTCCTGGCCTTATGAACACCAGCTCCAACACCACTAACAGACACTAAATCCTCTCCTCAGAATCCACCTGCTTTGTTTGCATAGCTGCATCTATACCATCTGCAAGACACCTCTTCTGCTCAGCCCTGCACCCCCGGTTACCCTCATGCCCTTTGGTTTATTTAGACAAAGGACAATGAAGGTGCAGTCAATAACAATAAATGGATTAATGAAGGCTTGAAATGAAAAAAAAAATTCTTAACCTCTTGCTGTATATTTCTGCTGCAATTTCAACAACAGTCTTGCCCCAGGCTATGCTCCTAATGATGAAGCAATATCCCAACATCTTTACATGAGAAAATGAGGACTTGACTTCAAAAGGAGTTTCTAACCTCATACCTAATTGATCTGGGTGTAGCAGCACCGAAGGGACCAGGGATCCGTAACGGTTAACTGATGCAGGATCTGAAGCTGGTCCCTTAAGGCTTTTTTCTTTAGGCATTGGCTCCCCATTGTGAATCTGGCCTCGCTACAGAGCCGAGTCCTTTGGCAAGGCAAGGCAGACAATTGCAACAGCCCTGCAATGCAAAGGAGCAATTTCTCTCCCTGTCAGCAAGCATGCAGTCACTTCCCATTAGCATATTCTTTAATTATTTATCAAATTTGCAGATAACTAGTGCTGCATTTGTGAGACATGCATATCCACTGCATTTCTCACGTGGATAAAATTCACATCCTGGGGAAAGCTGAAGATAGATTTTTTTACTGCTGTCACTAAGACAGAACCTAGCAAAAGCTTCTTCAACTTATCTTTTAGACACTGATTTGTCTGTCACCGTTTGTGCCCTTGCTTGATAAGGATGATGCAGCTACAGACAAATGTTTTAATGCTTCTATTAACTACGTATTGGGGGTTTGCTCAAATGTCCTTGATTTTAGCAGGAAAAAACTAATGAAATATGAAAAATATATGCTTGCTGCAATACAACACAGAGGACTGTTTTAATTCCCAGATTAAACTGGTTTCATTTGACTGAAAGGCCACATTGTTTTAGCATTGACAAACTGCATGGCTAAGGCAGGAGTCTTGTATTTTAGTAGCCAGGATCCACAGGACTTAAAAGGTAATACTAGACATTGATGTCTTGTTTTGTCAAGCAGAGCTTTGATACAGGCAGCTGCTAAGAACACTTTCCTTGGCTGTGACTAAGGCCTCAGAGTACAGCCGCTGTGCAACTGGGATGGATTCACATTCTGCCCGGGGAAAGGAACTGGTGGGGGAGGAATAGGAGCTTGCAAGTCTGTAACAGCATGGGTGTGAAGGGCTGGGAGGAGGCACAGCCGACCCCATACCTTTAAGGCTGAGTAAAACAGAGAAGGTGACCGGGAAAAGTGCAAGTGGAGAGGAAAACTAAGGATCTTTGGGCTCTGTTAAGGCTGACTTTGTGAAAGGTCATCCAAGGTGACAATCAGAGAGTCAGCGGTGCAGGGCAGGAGAGCTGTGTAAGGCACAGCAGGACAGATAGGAGAGCTGTGCCGGCTGTTGGTGTCACCCACGGCGGATGTGCCAAGGTACAGGGAGCACCCACCAGAGCCTGTGTGCGTTGTGGCTGCGACGCCCTGTTCAGTGGAATGGAAAGGTAGGTGCTGGTTGGATGGGACCCAACAGGAAACTAAAGAAAAGACTGTAAATAGGCTGTGTGGAGTGATTAGATGCGGAGGACAAAAACAATAATGAGAAATACTTCTATAAAAATATCTCAGTGGTTTTGCTTCTCATTCTTTCCACTCCTCCTTTCTCCTGCCACCAAAATTAAGAACTTTGTAATTTCAGCCCAGCTCTTCAGCTGGGCTCTGCAGCCGCCACAACCTGCTTACGGCTGATTTACAGCTGGGTCCCCATCCCTTACGGCACACTTACAGCTGGGTCTCCATCTCGGACACAGACAGCTCTTGGACATCTACATAACAAATGTTCCTTATTACAAGCCCACGCTCCAGCCTGGCTTTAGCACACGGGAAAACGCACTCAACCGTCCGGATTCAGCACCATTTCCTTCCATTTGTGTGGATTTTATTACTCTGTTCCACCTGCACACCTTCCGCCTCTGCCCTGTTGATGCCAGGAGCTGCTGCTTCACCCAGTTAGTATTAACCACTCGCTTTTCCATGGCAGCAGCTCACAGTGCTGGATGAACCCAAACTCGGGAGTGCGAGCAGGCTCCTGAGGAGGGCTTGCCCCTGCATCCCCTCTGCCTCCCAGTTTCTCCCTCTGGGGCACGGTGGGGTCTGCTCCACAGCCCCAGGACCGCGAGCAGGGCTCTGTCAGCGGGGGCTCCGCGGGGGGTCACCAGGCGGGAACCCCGCAGACGACGCCGCGTTCCCCCGGCA
>NW_010145446.1:30314-42394 GCF_000699245.1 Pterocles gutturalis | reverse complement strand
GGGGGGCTCCCCCTTGCGCTGACGGGAACCCGCCCCGCGGGGTGCGCTGGGATGCGTAGTTCTCAAGCAGCGCCCCAGCGCTTTGCTGTAGGGGACTGCGGACTACAACTCCCGGCGTGCCCTGCGAGGCCAGCCCAGGAGCTGTCGGTGAGCTCATCCGTCCGCGCGGTGGCCGCTGGGAGCTGTAGTCCCCCTCTCAGCTGTTAGCCCCGCAGGGTGACGTTGCCACGCCGGTCAAGGGACTACACCGCCGCCCGGGAGCCGGCGAGCACCACGTGATGCGTGCTCCCGCGCCTTAAAGGGGACGCAGCTCACACTCGCTCCTGTAAGGGGGGGTTGAGGCGACGGGGGACAAGTTTCCTCAGAGCGCCCGCCGCTCTGTGGGAATACAGCCCTTCGACCTTCAAGATCATCTCGTTCCATGGGCAGGGACACCCTCCACTAGCCCAGGTTGCCCAAAGCCTCATCCAGCCTGGCCTTGAACACCTCCAGGGATGGGGCACCCACAGCTTCTCTGGGCAACTTGGGCCAGTGCCTCACCAGGGCAGAGTAGAGGGGGAGGAGAACCTCTCTCGACCTACTGACCACCCCCCTTCTGATACACCCCAGGATGCCACCACGAGGGCACAGTGCTGGCTCATGGCCATCCTGCTGTCCACCAGGACCCCCAGGTCCCTCTCCCGTACACTACTCTCCAACAGGTCAGTCCCCAACTAATTTCTTCCTAATTATAAACCCCAGCCGCGGATGCTGTTGTTTCCACATCCACGACACAGTCACACGTGTGGGCCCAGGAAAGGTGAACTGCTGCAGCGCTGGGCTTTGATGTGATGGGGTGGAGTGATGTGAAAATAACAGATAAGAGCGTGTTACACCTGGTGATAACTTACGGGAGTCAAAAATCCTGTTGCAGCATTAAAATGTTGATGGCGGCGTGCGGTAGTGGTGCTGGGAGCACCAGTGTATGTGCCTTTCGTTCGCTGCCGACCATACACACTTAAAAGGTCACGGAAGAGACAGCTCAGGGGTGTTGGGAGAGAAATGGAAGGCGGCACTAATTTCAGCGTGTCCTGATGAGGGGTTGGTAGCCCCAGTGAGAGCTACTGTCCATGCTGAAGCTGTTCCAGCGTTAGTTTGCCTCCGTACACATGGCGGAGCTTTGCATGTACGCGCAGGCAGCTGTGGAACCAGGAGAACATGTTCGTTCGTTCTGTGGTCTAGCAAATGGTGAGTTTTCTGGGGCAGGGCCCTAGTCTTCATAAATGGGTTCAATGCTCAGCACGCACGGCGCTGCGTAAACAGCAAATAGCAGTGGCAAGAGCGGGGGCTGTACAAAACTCACACAATTGCATGCAGCCTTTTGCCACAAACAAATAAATTCTAGGGCCTGCAATATAAATTCAAAGTTGACTTCATGTGACATTTCTTCTTAATATATGGCATTATTTTCAGAGCTCACATCTTTCACTTGAAATGGTGACATGTCTTATTTCAGTCTTATGTAGGGCTGTCTTTATCTTCCTTTCAGAATTGTATTTTCACTTGGCCCCTGTTCATTTAACACCGTGCTTCTGAAAGAAAGATTACAGCTCTGTCAGTCTCTCTCTCTGCTATGCATTACAGATAAAAAGCATTATTATGAGAAACTATTATAGTAAAATCACTCAACCATACAGGAGCTAAAGTAATACTACTTAGTCTGACATCACAGTGTTTAATTCCCATACTTTCACTATAGAAACATAAATGTTTTCCTTTTACTTTTCAGAAAATAAGGGCCACCCAGATGATTTTTTTTTAAATTCAGTTTTCAATATCAAAGAACAGTCATGGTGCAGGATGGTAAGTTTTCATAAACTGTGCGGGTCAGGGTCTTTTTTTGAACGTGCAAGTAAATACTTGTGCTCAGGAAAATGAAGGAATTAGCTGCTGAGCCAGTAAGTTGTTTTAGAAATTAACTTGCTGCTTTCGTGGTGGATTTGAACGTTTGTATGAACCAGACCAAAAGGGAGAGGAAATTAATTTGACTGCTGTTAAGACCTACAACTAAGTTTCTTGCCCTTACTTGAATCAAATTACTTAAAATGCTCCACTTCATCCCTAAGTAAATAAACTCAGTCATTTGAACAAACTAACTTTAATTTACCTCATTGTTAATTTAAAAAGTGTGGCATTGCACTTCAAAATCCTTTGGGAGGAAAAACAATTAATACTCTGAAGATTTTTCAAATTTTCCAGGAGTGACATTTATAAAAACTCATTGCATAAACAGTACAGGTCACTGCAGTGCTTTCCCATGCTCTTCCTTTGAACCAGCCCAGTGTCAGCAGCATTGTTGTTTTCTCTGTGAGCCACAAAGTCAATAAAAGGCTGTATGGAGAGTTGTGCAGGTCACAGTTACCTTCGAGTTCTGCCTTCAAGATGCCAAGGTGGCTGGGAAAACTCAGTATGATTTTACCGCCTTGCTGGAATATTTGTGCTGGTCTCCTGCTACACACACAATGATGTAAGGAATCTATACGCTCGTTATAATTTCAAGTTAAAAATAAGAGATCTGCTAATCGTTACTGTTCTTGAAATAGTAGTCTCTGTTCCAGGGAGATTAAAATTTATAGTTTCTTTAGTTTCAAGGGGTTCTTAATTACACATTTAGTTCCCAGTTCTGCAAGTGCCACTTGATGACACTAGTAATAGACTGAAGTCAAAGGAGCAACTCACGTGCAGGGCAGCCCCAAGAAGAGCTTAAAGCTGTCCTTCTGTTCCCCACCATTCTGTAATTACCCCAGTTCACAGAACAATTGTTTTATTTACATTTCCAAAACTTACTTTGGGGTCCAGGTTTTCTCTCCATTTTTCCCATATTGCTACAGTTTTACTGAGGACCTGGGGCTTTTCACTGATGTTAACATCATACAACTCAAGCAATTTGTCAATGTAATTGTTCTGTAACTAGCACTAATTTGTCTTTGCTGTCCAACAAGCTGTCATTTTAATAGGAAGTTCATTTTTCTAAAAGGTTTCTCTACAGCAGGGTGAACATGCACACGTGTGGGTGTAGGGAAGGATGTATTTACACATAACTGAAAACATTTAGAAAACATTGATCCCAGACAATTCATCTCATGTGAGTGTTGACAGGGGCTGTGGCATTAGAGGTCCTCACGGTTCACCTCCAGAAGCTGTTCTGTCTTTTTCCCAGGTTGGGTTAAAAGGACCTGCTGCACTGGACCTTGCCATGGCATGACATGAGGATTAGACAGGGCTCTTCCAGCCTTGCGTTTCTGTCACTTTGATTTAAGGATCATCATAACAGTGAGACACCCCTTCCATGATCCGTGTACCAAACTCACATCCCACTTTTGGGAAAACACCTGGAGATGACCAAGGCCTCACAGAGGTGCTCTGTCTGTGGTCACACAGCAAGAGCAGCATGGTTACAAACTGGCATGTAGATCACTGAAGTGGCACCACAGCATACATCTGCACAGAGTGGCTCTTGATCCACTTCCCTCCAATTCTCATACGCAATGCCAGAGTATCTGAGCTCCGTCTGCATACAATAGATATTGATAACAAACTCCTGGATAGCCTTCATGGAGTCCTAGCCACTGCCTCCTTTTGAAAGAAAAAAAATCTTCTCAGGATAAGGTTATCAATTTATTGGCTTTGGTTGAGGGAGTTTTTGGTTGCTAGGTGGGACTAAACTGAAGAATGATGCAAGCAATGTCATTCTTCTCGCAAGACTTCCGTAAAGCAAAGGACTGCAGGTTTTCCTTTAGATGGCCAAATTCAGTTTCACCTAATCTCCTCTGGAATTTGTTTCACAGCCAGATGCCTCAGCTGAGAAAACTTTATCTAAAGAGGTTTAGAGCAAAATAAAAGGAATCTCACATGTTGTATAATAAAATCTGATTTCAGGAGCTTTATGACCTCTTTGGCTTTACAGTTATTGGCTTTTTGTTAGACAGTCTTCACTGGTCCTTAAACAACGTGTTCTTTAAAACTGTAAGCACCGAGGTCTTGCAGAAAGTCAGACTTGCTCCAGGGCATCCACCATGGAGAACAATATCACAGGGAAACCTTGACTTGGTACCTGCTGTAGCTGAGATTGATGTGTGATTCCCAGATGCCTGCTCACAGTGCCAGTGCTCAAAGATTACTGTGCTGAACTTATAAACAACAAATGCTGAAGCAGAAAAGCAAGAAAAAATGTTTTTTTCTCACAAATACCTCAGTAAATAAACAGAACAAAGGTCTGTTTCTTACAATGGGATCGCTAGAACATGTATGTCCACTGAGCTAATCTTAATTCAGCAAGCTTTGCCCCAATATTCCATTGATTTCAGCTTTTTCCCACCTCCCAGAGTAAACTCTTTTAGCCTATTCTGAAGAATGTCTTTTGAAACCGAACCTGCATTTTATCAGGCATTACTTAATTCTGGCCACTGAAATACGGGTTATGTCATGTAATGTTGCTCTCTGTGAGCTGACATTCTACATCATGAAACATGGTGCCTTTTTGCATTAAAAAGCCACATTGCTGTCCCTTGTTGCTTATTGAAACACTTACAAAGAAACATTTTGCACATCAGTACTAAGACCCCAGGTAAGGCTCTGTACTGGTTCTAGTTCATTGTAACAAGACCGTGAGATACACCTGTACGTAGGGCACGGGGTACCTGCAGGGTGCTGGCACACAGCCGGAGGATGTCCCACCAGCAATACCAGCAGCAGCTCAAAATGAAGCAGAGCAGCTCAGACATATCTGCTCTTGGATGCATCTGAACCTTCCAAATAAAGTGTACAGGAATGAAATGTCATCTCCCAGCTAGAATTTCCGAAAAAAAATCCAATTTCCACCTTTCAGTGCAGGTGTTAACCTACACATCCAGAGCTTTGCTGGTGTGCTGAGGGAGTGAAGAGGATATTTCCACAGTGTGAGCTTCTCTATTCACAGAGTCCCCTCGCAGTACGAGAATGCAGCAGCAGTTTTCTTGCTCACAGTTTCCAGCCCTGCCTGCCCAGCCAGCTCCATTGCCTTGAGGTTCCCAGGCTCTCTGCTCCCTCTGAAGGCCACAGTCACTGGGGATGTTCACCTTCTCTGCCTTCTGCTGCCGTAATTATTGCCAATAACCCTTAAAATTAAGTACTAGCAGCCATTTCCTGAGAGGTCTCAGCTTTTGGGTTGGTTCTACCCCTGTCACATCAGGATTATTCTGGTAGTGTTTCCCCTGTTTCCAGCTGTTGCTGGCTAACGTCAGGTTTAATCCAGAGTATGAGAGCCGGGAGGTCAGAACCTGCCTCCTGGCAGCCATTAGCACCTACACGTCCAATTTCATGGTAAGTTGTGCCAACAGGAGGATGTTCTGCTTTTCCAGTTGTTGATCTGAAGCTTTTTAACATTATCAAAATGAACAATGCAGCTTGTGAATCTTTCTTACAGTTTATCTTTCTGCTTCTTGGCTTTTAAATTTATCACCACAGGGGAAAAAAGAATAACTCATGGCTCTTCTGTCAGCTGTTCCCTCAAAATATCACAAATAACATTTCCCTATCACTGAGCTGTGGTTTTAGTAGCAGGTATTTTCATAACATAAGGATGCTCAACAGAGCTCATGGATCACCAGGGTTTCCACCCTGTGTCTGAGAAACGCAGCAGAGAAAAGGGATAAAAAATTCCAGTTTCCTTCTTCTTGTGTCTGAGCAATCAAGTTCATTAATTTTAATTGCCATTTTTTAGAGCAGATGAACCCAGACTAGCAGTGAGGGGTTTTATGGGCTCACGCCCCTTTCTTTGATGGCTGGAGAGACAGTGTCGGATGGGAACATTTCTTCGCCAGCATGACGCTGGGGAATTAGCAGCAGTCACGGACAACATCTTCTGTCCATCCTGGTTGGGCAGAAAGAAGTGGAAAACTGGAGCCTTAGGGTGCTACAGTTATAGACTTTATGCCTAGAAAACCCCAATTTACCTGACCCCCTTCAACATAATTCTTAAGATTTCACTTATTATTGGGGTGCCCTCAGACTAATTGCTGTGTGACAAGATATTTTTCCAAAAGGTCTCTGGTCCCAAACTAAAAAGTACAGAGTAATGGAGAACATATGACTGCAGAAGAAGTTTAACTGAAGAAGCAAACTACCCTCCTTGTTAAAATGTTAGTAACTCTCTGCAGCCCAGACTTTGCTGGATGCAACCCTGCGTGGCAGAGGGAAACGGCAGTGCTAGTGGTGCAAAGGCAGGTGGCCAGGACTAGTCATGCCTGGAGTGTTGTCTGTTGCTGTCTTCAGGAAGCCCAGTGTCACTTCATGCACCTGGAACGTGTTGCTTCTTCATTTCGGATTTTGAAAGCTTCTCCACTTAGTGAATGAGGAGCACGTGGGTGCTCACCCAGGAATGACCGCCCAGGCGGAGGGAAGGGATAACAGCAAAGTGAGGGCACTGCCCAGCCTTTGTTATGGGGTGGGTGGAGAGCGAGCTGGAAAAGCAACACACAAATCGAATCCAAAAAATAAAGATCCAGTGCCAGCAATAATTGTAATGCGGCTTGGCAGCTCCACTTAGTGAATGAGGAGCACGTGGGTGCTCACCCAGGAATGACCGCCCAGGCGGAGGGAAGGGATAACAGCAAAGTGAGGGCACTGCCCAGCCTTTGTTATGGGGTGGGTGGAGAGCGAGCTGGAAAAGCAACACACAAATCGAATCCAAAAAATAAAGATCCAGTGCCAGCAATAATTGTAATGCGGCTTGGCAGGGAGCAGGGCTTGAAGGTCTCATGATGGGGCAGGAGGGGTGGGAGTCGTGTCCTTCGTGTGGGCAGGCTGGGGGAGCACACACAGGGCACTCACTCTGAGGAGGATTTGCAGCCATGGCAAGGCACTGGTTTTTATGGCACGGCACTGTGCCTTGCTCAAACAGACTAGCAGAAACCCTGATGAAGCCAATAATCCTGGATGTTTCAGGTTCTTGATCTCTGCCTCTCTCTTCCCCAGGTCTTCTACAATGTGCCAGTCCCCGTTTCTGTCTCCACCCTGAGCAGAGTCTGCGAGAGAAGAAGTCCATCAAAAACATCCACCTGCTTTACAGGAATGGATTCAAACCCCCGTGAGCCCGTCACCTTTGCACCTCAGGCTGTGGTGCAGACATCTACCATCAAACCATGGTCCTTTGGCAACAATGACACAGTGGAGGACAAGGCACCAAAATAACATTTGCTGCTTTTGCTTCTGCCACAAGGTTAACCTGAACCAGCCAACGTCATGCAGTAGAGACACCCCCTGTTTGGAGTGAGGTTTTTGGCTGCAGAAGAACACTACAGTTTAAGCCCTAAAAAAGAATTAAGCTAGAAAAGCTAATTTCTATAAGCTGTTTCTAGCAGTAGTGTGCAAAGGAAACCAAACCGTAGGCTACCACCTTGTCTCAGTGACCTGCTGAGGATTTTTTTAATTGACTGATCACTTTCAGTCCCATGCAGACATCCCCCAGATATCCCATCCTACAAGACTTAGGTGGACATTAACTTTCACGTCCCCAAGGTACCCCTGCAAAGGGAAAAATACTTTCAGTCTCTTATCTGTAACGAGAGGGAAGAACCCTCCAGCCAGTCAGCCCATGCATCACTTCAAGCACAGCATAAAAGAAGCTGCCGCTTGCCCGGCCAGGCAGAGAGGAAATGAGAGAGCCGGAAGGGGAAGGGAAGGAATGTGGAGACGCAGAGTCCAACCCCATGGCAAACTTTATTTCCACTCCTCATAGAGCAGCATATTTCAGCAAAGACAGATTCAGAGGTGGCCTTACTGAGATGCCTTCAAGCCTGGGGCGTTGGGGGCTAGCGTTTGGTCCAAGATCAAAGATACCAAAACCAGCTGTGAAATTCCAGTCCAAACCAAATTCCTTACCACAATAAGCACCTGTACTTCAACTTAAATATTTAGTTTGCTTGATGAGATTATTGGAACTGACTAGGCTTGCCCCTGGATTGTTGAAGCATTTTCATCTTGTCTCCTAAAGTCCAAACTATGTCTTTTAATCCTCAGAAAACTTGAGCAGTTAATATAATGATGTGATCCAAAAAGATACTGAGCACCAGAAACCTCATAGCAGCACATATAAATATGTCTGGGTTTTGGCTGCCAGTCCTTTAAGAGCTACCTGTTATTCTAACCACTTCACATCATTTGCACAGTGGGTCTTCTTGCTGTATTGATAAGCAGTTCACTGTAAACAACCAGTTCATGGTATTTATATGAATACAGGGTATCATAACTATGAGCTTCTTTCATCCCTACAAGAGAGAATTTTCAAAGAAATTCCCCAAAGGGCAAGTCACATTTGGATAAGGCTGGCATCACTCCAAGAGTGCGTGATTGCCAGAGAAAGGGAATTTACTTGACAAAGAATGAGACTATAACATTATTTACCAGCTAGGAGGTGATCCTGCAGGGGGTAGAACATCGTCTGCCTTGGTATCAGAGGAGACTGAGGCCACTCCACACCTCAGCCCCAGATTTAATAAACACTGACGTGTTTGCACAGTATGTGCTTGTAAGCGACATTTCTGTAAGCGCAAGGAGGCAGTTTGTGCATTAGCAAGGCCGGCAGAGACATTTTCTGAGCCCCTTCAGTATCAGAGTTGTCAAGTGCAACAGCAATATCAAAAGCTCCAGCAGAGACAGGCTTGTTAAGGTACACTGTTTCTGGACACAAACCATTAGCAGAGGGCTATGGTTGCTGGGTTTCAGGGCTTTTGCTAGTCTGGGTTTATCCATCTATCTGTCTATTTATTTATTTTGATGTAGTAAAGTTGACACCTGGTGTGGATTGTTCACGTATACAAATAAAAAGGAACTTAACCCCTATGGTCACATTCAGCATATACATTTGAGCATACCTTTAACTCCAGAGAGAAATCAGGGCACAGTTGTACCCAGCAGTTTGTTTTTAAAGCATCCACCTTCAGAGAGTGCATTGTGCCATCAATCATGTGCCATTTGTTTGGTAAAGGGGTGGAACAGGGAAAGACTGGACACTGCAAACATTTTACCGCATGCAACCTTACCAGTTATAGAGAACATCAAGAGAGAGCATGTAAATGCAGCTTCAAAGGCACTGTGAATCTCTCCATTGATTTCTGCCGTTTGATCCTCCTGGCAAATACTGGCAAGCTTGGGCACAAAAGCAACATCTTCCTTTCTTTCTTCTTCTGTGCAAGTCTTCTTCCCACTTATCCCAGTTTCCTCCAGGATGGCACCTAAATGATTTGGAGCAACAAGACAGTGCTGCAACTTTAGTCAGAAATTGTTTTTTCAAGGGTAAATTTTCCACATCCTGGCTAATTAGTACCTGCATCAAGGATGATAGAGAAATGAGAAATTTTCTCTTCCACCTTTTAAAATGTCTACATTATTGTAGCCAATTCATGCCAACTGAAGTCAAGGCAAACAGGCTATAGTTGGGTTTGGTCATGATAACTTTATTTGTACTTATTTCTATCACATATCACCTTCTAGAAGCCATATAACAGCTCCCTGTCTTCGGCTAATGAAGCACTTCCAGTCATCTCATCCAAAATTAAAAATTTGACCTTGCTGTTGTGTCAGATGAGAGATGGGTATGTTCTCTGAATGCTTTTATTTCTTGGTGTCTAAACTTGAAACAGGTTGGAACAAAGAAGAGATGTTTCATTACATGACTGCAAATAAATGTATATAAACCACTACATTGTGTGCTTCAGTGAAATAACTTACTGCTGTGAGAAGTACTCTGCACTAAAGATTTACTTTAAAATCCTGCACTTCTCAAAGAAGGGTCACCTCTCTACCTTTCAAGCAATTTGCTTCAAAGTGCAAAAGAAAAACAAGTGGAAAATATCTTTATTTAAGTGTGTGGTAGCTGGATGCATCGTTGATCACTCGAATCCAGAAGGGGCAGCAGATTCAGCCTGGATGAATTCAAAAGCTTTGTCAAAGAGAGCAATTCACTTCTGGCAGCTTGAAAGCTTAGAAAGCTGGTAGGGGAAGGACTGCCAGAACTGTGTTTCTTGGAAAATGTCTTTCCACTGAGGATACCCTTTAGGAATCGATCTAGCCTTGGATGTTACTTGCTGCTCGTGCTCTGGCTTAGGACATGCAGGGTCTGGGTTGAGTTTCCTTTTCTGCCCAATATCCTGTGTGACTCTGACCATTTATTTAACCTCCTTGTCCTCAGTTTCCCTTGTATAAAATGAAAATAAAAAACAGTGCACAAATCTTCCTTCTGAGCCTCTCCAGCATGGTGTCTTACTGCTTACAGAATAAATCACTGAAGATTGCAAGGACCATATAAATCTGATCTATAAAGTAGGTTGATCTGTAAAAAAAGCTGCTGTGGTTGAACTAAACTGTTTTCTCCTACAGTGACTTTATGTAAGAAGTCAGTGGAATTATACTGGCACAGGTCAAGTCACTATAAAACAACCTAAGAAATTATATCTAATATAAGCAGGACTTGAAAAGCTGTACTCTCTGTTTTGTCGTCCTCTGTTAGGATGGCTTAATGCTCGAGCGATTCAGATCTGCAGTAAGGAGTTATATATCCAGGGCCATGTCACAGTATTTGTGATTGTTGGTTAAAGCATCATCCCTCAAGCATTTATTAAAGCAGTTTAAAACTTCTTTCTTTTTGAATGGCAATAAAATACTGAATCACTATCTCATGGCAATTTAATAGCTGTTCTATTTCTGCCAGTTCCATACAGTATTTCCTTAGTGCTTTCACTGTGAAAGCCTTACAAAAAGACCATAGGCCCAGTTTCCTCACCCATGGTGAGATGTTAAAAGTTTTAACACCGTCATGTTAAGCCAATGGAGCTGCAGCAGTTTCCACTCCCTAAGACACTGGTCTGCCTACAACTCAGGGAAATATATCTGTCCGAGTTCATGCTGAGCGTGTTTTTAACAGTTAAAGTAAAATCTTCTTCCCCTCTCAGGTTTTAAAATGTGACTCTATTTTCTGGAGAGTATCACTGACCATTTTTTAAAGTTCTGCATAAAATTGGCAAAAGCTCCCGCTGTTGCTGTTAAACTGCAAGAAAAAGTCTCGTTTGTTTTGCGTAGTTAACTTGGGTGAGTTTTTACAGCATTTTCCTCCTGTTATCATTGGAGGTCTGGTACAATGAAGGCTTTGTCTAACCCCAGCTGTAATTATTGGTAAGAAGAGAAAGAAGAGGGGAAGTGGGGGAGAGATGAGGAGGGCACCCCTTAGGGCACACTGCAATCCGCCTGTGACGTTTAGGACACGGTGTCAAATAGCTGCCTGTTGTGGAGACCAGAAGGGTTTTTGTGTTTTGTTGGAGAAACCCAAAGATATTTGGGTTCAGCTGTGGGCCAAGGCAGGACTGGGTTTGGGTTTCCTTGCTGCCTCATAATTAAAAGCCTGAAGAAGGAGAAGAAGGAGAGAGAGAAGGTGGTGATATCAAAGCCATGTCCTGTGTCAGAAGAAATAAGGAGAGAAGAAGCCATTTCTACCTGGCCAAGCAGAGAGGTGAAGCAGTAGTTGGAGCAAAAAGCTGCTGGGTCCTCAACAGTCGCTGAGCCAGGAGCGTGAAGTAGGCTTGGACATGGTGAGGAGCAAATGAAGGAAATGCAGCAGCTGTGGAAGACATGGCCAAAAAAAAGGCCAAGAAATGGATGACTTCACAGAGTTGTAGATACCAAAAGAGCTGGGAGGTGGGCTGGGAAGAGGAGATGAGTGTCGCGTGAGTGAATGTTGCAGGAGGGGAGACAGAGACTGGAGGGAAGAAAGGAAGACGTGTGTTTTGGAGATGTTTCTGGAACTTCAGTTGTGGTGAGGGTCTCCTGAAGAGAAGCCAGCAAGCAGCCCTCTGGCCCCCAAGAAGGGAAGGGGTGAGGGTGGGAAAGCAGAAACCAGAAGACCGCACAGCAAATGCAGCCTGTGGAAAACAGAAGAATGGGGCAAAGGGGACAGGGAAAAATGTCCATTTTTTGAGCCACCGCATCTTTCACTTTATTAGGCCCAGGTATAAAGGCAGCCCACAGGCAGAGCACCTTTCGGGTCTGTGCTCCACTCAGTACACGATGAA
>NW_010145446.1:29449-30294 GCF_000699245.1 Pterocles gutturalis | reverse complement strand
AAAAAAAAAAAAAAAAAAGAAGCATTTTCTTAAAAATTAATGATAGGGGATAGGGATACATCCAAATTACTGTAACCTCCTGTTCTTTCTCAGCAAGTCCAGCCTCAGAGTAACCATGGCAACACCAAGCACCCATTTTCTCATTTTTCCCCCAGTTGTACCCACAGTCAGGGAGGTCAGTCCTGGCTTTACCACAGCACCGGGAGGGCTGTGCATGGCTGCATGTGTCTTCAAGCTCAGGCCTTCAGCTGCAAAACCTAAACATCTGTAAATAAAAAGGTTATTTTCCCCATGAACTTACCTTGTTCTGATAAAAGAGTTCTGCATTGCCCAATAACGACTCTAATTAATGGTTTTCACTTCATTCCCGTTGTCACATGCAATCACTTCCCATAGCCTGAGGCCCTGTTGGTGCCTCCGTCATCTTGAGATGCAGGTGAGCTGCTTTTCCCAGACCCTCAGCCAGCAACAGAGGCAGGTGTTTGTATTTTATCATTTGCTTCACTCTCTGGATCATTCAATTTTCTCAGCCTGAGGCAGCCTGCAAGAGTCAAGGTAGTAAATGAGCCTGCTTGCTTTACGGTTCCTAGCCATCCCACGTGGCTGCTGAATTGCTCTGTGTGGCCATGTCTTTTCTCTGAGGCTCACAGAGATACCGAGGGACCACCAACACACTCCAGTACATGAACTGGTGACAGCTTCTCCTGGCTTAATCTCTGTGAGATTGTGTCCTGAATCCCAAAGTCCTGTTTACCTCCATCCATGATGGGAAATTATGCATCGGGTTTTGCCTGTTGCCATGGTTTAGGCCCAGCCATCAATGGGATTGGGGAGGAGGATCGGAA